>NW_026019962.1:164276-378343 GCF_900185275.1 Solanum verrucosum
ATAAATTTAAATTAGTAAACCACCACAAATAAGAACAAAAACTCTATTAAACAAAAAAATCTCAAATAACACCACTTCGCGGCAGCGGCGCCATTTTGATGCTTAGGTGAGTAACTTATTTTTAAGATTTTAATATTATATCTTTTTACTAAGTGTCTTAATCTTGATATCTTTATAATATTATTTTTTGGTAGTGCTAAATTCATGGTAATATGTAATAATATTTATTGTAATATTCTTCTGATAGTTGTTTTAATGTGAATATTTCTTTGATATTATTTATGATATATTCTAGATATAACATATCTTCGGTTCGTTGGTACATATATAAATTTTCCTCCATTAATTGTTCTAATAGTTTTATATCTTCCATAGATTTTATCCAATATTGTAAATATTCGTAGTTCATTTTAATCTGAATTTATTTCTAAATCATACCATTCTATTCTTTCGAAGTCTAAATCATGTAGGTCTATTTCATACCATTCTTAATTTAATATATCTTCTGATTTGTAATCATTAAATATTTTTTCCCATATTATTCTTTTTAATTCGATTATTTCTATATTTTTAAGTACATATAAGATTAAAGTTTCGTAGTTTTTTATCATTTCATCATGCATGGATATAGTCATGTTCTTTATTATTGTCACGACCCAAAAATGGACGTGATGACACTTGTCTTAACCCACCAAGACAAGTCAGCCTAAAGCTTAACCATTACAATAAAATGCGGAATTTTTTTTATAATAAACTCAAATATATCCCCAAAATCTGGTTGTCACGTGTACAAGCCTCTAAAGTATTACAATTGAATCAAAAGAAAAATACAAGTCTCATATGACATTGTTTCTAGAGTAGAACAAGATCATAAACAGAAGTATGAAGGATCGCTGAGAAGACAAACAACTACCTCACAAATCTCCCAGAAACCTTGGAAAAGAAGAGAATGACAAGTACCACAAAAATCCAGGCTCGTAACCTACAAAAATTTGTAGAAGCAAGGGGTGAGTACCAAACCACACGGTACTCAGCAAGTAAACCTCTAAACACGAGCTAAGGGGATAGAATACAAGTACTCCTTACACCCCAACCGAACCTTCACAACTACAATCTGTCACAACCATGTCTCAGAACAATGCAAATGACATGTTCACACAAATAATGAAGAGATGACCATTTTCATAACATTGCACAATTCACAACAACACAATCATAATACAACATCAACAATGATTCAACAAGCCTTTCAAACAATTCTCAACACATCACACAAACAATTGATCACTTTGCCTTTTATTATCCCTTTCTTATCATTAGAATTAATCAATGTGGACAAGTCAACCCATCACCAAGCCTCATTACCCTAAACACATATTACAAGGAAATACATGAATTCCATACACTTAACAAGGGTTTAGAAATCCATTTGCCTCAAATAATCGAACAATCACTCCAGGACTTGAGCCTTCCCTTTTCGTTGAACTTCCAACTCAAAGCAATCTAGTCAAATAATTAACCACAATAAGATTTCAAAACTAACAACACTCATGCTACTATAGGTCTAACCTAGACCCAAAAACTCATCCCAAATCTATAATCAAGTTCTTAAATCTCGATGTCAATTAACATGTCAAACTCTTTCAATTTTCTCCAAATTTGAAGCCTAGGGTTAAGTCCCAACTTCTCCAATATCATAAATCTAAGGATATTCACAAAATACAATACCCCTAATATTTAATTACCTATTTCAATATGTCAAAAATATAGTTTATAATGTGACAATTATGGATAAACAAAAATCTGGAAAATATCAAAACTGGTTCGCTAACTCCTGAATCAACTGTAACCATTGAATCATTATTCCTAGTATTCACCATTTTTCTATCATTAGCCAATCACCATCGTTTCTCAATTCCAAAATTACTTTATACAGATATATACCAATTTTCTTATTCCAAATCCCCTTTTTCCTCTTCAAAGCCAATATAAAGTAATACTAACAGTTATTATGATTACATAAATGGAATTTGGCCGTAATGATCACATGATTGCACGAAATCCAATTCTAATCCACTGTAACTTATAAATATACATTTAATTAATCAAGTTTGCAATTTGATTCCCTTCTTACTCTTTCTCACACATTATTATAATGATAATAATACTTATAACTACATTTGACCTCAATACACATTTTCAATTGCATAATTAATGAATTTATGAATGTTACCTGATCGTGAAGTGCAGTGGATGGTTCCCACGCCAATCGCCGCTATACGCAGGTAAGTCTCCATTTCTTTTCTTAAGTTATGAACCAAAAACTCTCAACCCTAATAATTTATTTTTCTACAAGGGTCAAGTGGTATATGGTATTAAAAAGAATTATAAATTTAACCCATAATTATTAACTAAAATTAGTTATTTAATAATTAACCGTCAATTAATTTACCCTAGTTAAATGAATATTCAAAATTTCCAAAAATGACCTTCCGGGTCATTACAATTATGCAAGGTTTTTATTTCAAATTATTCCTTTCTATCATATTAATAATTGGTTAAATTCATATTAGATCATTATGAACTAGATTATCTTTATCATGTTCTCTTGTCACTACTAGCATCGTACTTTAGCGGATACTTCCTTCTTATCAGCGCCTCAACTTTATTTACTCCCCTAAACGGCATCCTCGCCTACCGGTTTCAACATTAGGATGGCATAGTATAGAAGTTTTTTCCCTGTTTTCAGTGTGCTAAAAAACTAGAAATCATGATTCAAATAATTCTAATACATAATAACTAACATAAATTTATCCAAGCATATATATGATATTCAGGAATATATGAAATTAGTTTCGCATATTTTTTGAACAATACACCTTTGCCTCTTGCTTAGCCATGCTATCTGAAATATCTGATTTGATTTCAGATTTTTGCTCCATTTATCTAAATACTAAATTTTTAGTTGAGAGAGTTTTTTGAAAGAAAGTTTTATATATCAGGCCTTGCCTTTTGATTTACATATATCCTTCCTTATATAGAAAGGAATTCTCACATACTACTTACAATAATGGGCTACTTACACCTACCATTCCTACTACTTACACTTACCCATATTATTGTTACACTTGTCCATACTTGCCCATACTCTTTATTACATTTGTCCATCCTACTTTTAATATGCACATGCACACTTCCTACTTTATTGAGTATTTTACATTACATTCAATAATAAGACTAGAATTTGCAAGTGTCTTTTTTCCCTTATTTCCTTCCGTCCTTATCTTCTTTTTCTTGTCTTCTTCTTCTTCTTATCTTCTTCCGTCTTATCTTATTAGATCATTCTAGCTGGACAACTGGAATTATATTATCTTCTCTGTTGCACTTTGAACATATATGGTCCGGGTATTTATGACCAATTAGCTTGCAATATCTGGTTAATAATTCTACTGAAATAAATCCTTCTTTTAGTGCTCGTGTCATAGGTCGTTCTTCTGGCTTTAGTAGTGATAAAATTCATCTTTGGACTTCATCCATATCTGCTTTCCTTAACTCCCTTGAATTGGAATAAATCATTAGCTGGTCTCTTGCATAGTAGCTCCATATAGCGTTCCCGTTTAAATAGTTATTTGCTAGCTCTTGTATAATCGTTGATATACCAATTATCCATTTGTTGGCATAAAAACTTGGTATCTCTATTTTGCATATCTCTTCTTGTTGTCCGATATCTTCTGGTATAATCATATATTTAGTTAATCCTATCTTGATAACCTGTATTGGAGGTTTTATATCCTCATATAATATCTCCGTTGGTGCTGTATAGAATTTTATATAAAATAAATTTCCTTTCGCAACTCTTTTGTATGTGACGAATGCTTTGTGTAGTTCTGGTATTCCACTAACTTCTTCTTCATCGTATGTGTATATGGTATTTAATAGTCCGTAGTTGTAACGTGTTCCTTCTAAATTAGCATTAGTTTTCGGTTGTGCAATTAACTTGTTATATCCTTGTAACTTTTGTGTCAAATAATCCTGGTTTGGTTCTTTTGTAGTTGATCTGGGGTTGCGGTTTAAATTGGTTTGGATTTTGTGGATATTTTCAATATAGGTTCGTGTGATGTAGTTATATGTCTTTTTCTTATTTTGGTTTTGCAAACTATCTGCGTATGTAGATGTTTGTGGTTCTATGGACACATGTCTAGGTGTCCTTTGGGTAAATGGTTTTGTGAATAGCTGGTTTAAGTTAGCATTTTTATGTTGTTTATTGCTAACTTGTTTGTTTGTACCTGCAGCTGTATTTAAACAAACATTATGGGTTTTAAGGAGTTTTCCATCGTCTCCTTTTAGCCATGGGTTTTTTCCGTCTTCCGATCGACGTAGCTCCGCATTTTTATAGTCATGCTGCTTACTAGCTTTAGACTTTAGATTATCTTCATCAGTCTTTAGCTTTTGTATCTCGTTGTCCATACTATCCACTTTTGTACAAAGTGTAGTAATGACTTTTAGTATCTTTTCAATTGTATCTTCTTCCTCAGTCTCAGTTTGAGTAGCTTTGTCGTGATAGGTAATCTGCAATAACATTCTTATCAGTTTTTATTACTTCAATTGTAAATGTAAAATTTAATATCAATCTCCTTATTTCTTTTGTTGTTACCGAATCTTGTATTTTTCTTGTTAGCCACCATTTTACATCTGTATTATATGTTCTTATAATAAATTCGTTGTATACAATATATGGTTCAAATGATAATAAACACTTATATACCGAATATAATTCTTTCCTATTTATTTTCCATCTTACTTCTGCATTAGTAAATGTTCCTGAATAATATCTACAATGATGTTCTATTTTCCTTCTCCATACCTATATTTTAATACCCCTCCATAACTCTTTTCACTAGCGTCAGATTCTACTATATAAGTAAATTTTGTATTTTCATCCGAAAAATATAGTTTAGCTAGGTTCTTACATAATAATTTTATTTTTTGTATTTGTGTTTGGTCTTTCTTATCAAACTGGTATTCTACATCTTTCTTTAATTTTTGTTGTAATGATTTTAAATTTTCTGCTAATTTTGGTATATATTTTCTTACTTGATTTACTAGTCCTAGAAATGATTGTAATTTCTTTTTCATATCTAGCTGTTCATTTGAGTTAATTATTTTTTGTACTATATGTGTTTGCATATTTATTCCATTTTTATCAATTTGTATTCCTAAGAATTCTATTTGATTTTTTATTATATCTGCTTTCTTTTTACTTAGACTTATACTTGAATAGTCTATAATATGTATAAATTTTTCTAATAATCTTATATGTTCATCTTGTGTTTTGGAATAAAATAATATATCATCTATGTACACTACACAATTTTCTATTTGTTTAAAGTAATTGTCCATAAAGTGTTGATATCTACCTGGTGCGTTTTTAAATCCAAATGGTAATACATTCCATTCATAAAATCCTTGTGGTACAGTGAATGTTGTTAGTTTTTTAGATTCTCATTCTAGTTTTAAGTGATAAAATCCTGATTTACAATCAAATTTGCTAAAATAATTATATCTTTGTATTTGTCTTATCTTTAGTATTTTATTTGGTATCGGATAATTATATGTTTTATTTTTTGCATTTAAATTTCTATAATCAATAACCATTATGTTTTTTCCTCTTTGTTGTTCACTATGTTTATTTACGATAAATGACGGGCTTGTATGCTTACTAGTGCTTTCTTGTATATATCTTTTTCTAGTAATTCATCTATATGTATCTTAAATTTGGTTAAATCATTAAAATTATACTTTAATGATTTTTGGGTTATTATACTATTATTATCAATTAGCTCAATTTTTATTTTTGTTTTATGTTACTCCCATCCTTGTAAAGGATCCTCACTATATAATAATTCTAACTTTCTTGAATTATTTTTACTTTATCTATAGAGAATATAATTAATTCTATTTTAGGGTCTTCTTCTTTAATATTTTCTAATTTTTGTGTTATTTTTTCACTTCCTTTTATCCATTCTGTTGTTTTTCGTTTTTTATTATTTACTCTTTTTGCTCCTATTTTTTGTTTACACAGTGTCGTGAACCACCAATGTGTTTTGTTATTATAAGTAGGGTTAATTTTTCTAAAAATGGCATTCCTAATAGCATATCTTTTGTATTAATTCAAAGTTATATATTTCTTCTATAGTTAATATCTTATCCATATTTGTATTTTATATTTTTTGCCTTATATGTGATCATGCTTCCTTCATTATTAAATCTTGTTACTACTATCGGTGTTTTTAATTTTTCCCACTTATCTTCTGGTAAACAATTATATTTACATATATTAGCTTCTGCTCCCGTATCTATCATTGGTGTATAATATCGGTTGTAATATCCTTCTATTATTATCTTTGCAAGTATAATATTTTCATATTTTTATTATACTAAAGTCCTTTTTATTATTACTCTTTTATTTTCATAATTTATTGTTAACTGTTTTCTTCTAGATTATATGGTTTTACTTGTTCTAGCCATTTTATTTCTAAAATGATATTTTCATTTCCTTGATATATTTTGAATTTTATCACTATTGGTACTCCTCCAATGATTATTTTCCTTTTCTGTAGTTTCTTCGGTATACATTAATGCTTTTGGTAGTTCGGGGCATGATTGTTCAATAGTTTTTATTTCATCTTCCGTCACTAATTCTCTTGTAATATAGTTTTCTTCTCGTCCTATATCTATTAATATTAATATTTTCGTTGTTCCATTATTTCGTTATGTAGTAATGATGTGGTTTTATATCTTCTTCCATTGATTTTTGTGGGGTTTATCTATTCTCCTTGAGGTACTCATTTTTGATGATATTTGGGGTATCTCATTGTTTATTCTTTTCGATGTGCTTAGTCTTCTTTTACTATTTCTAAATCTTCTTCTATATCAATTTCATTATAACTATAATCATTTTTATCATGACTGTAACTATTCTTTCAAAGGATCTTCTATTTTTATTTTATCTATTTTATTTTTTGTGTTATTTTATGTTTTGCGTTAAAACATAAAAGTTTTTACATCTAACTGTAAATATTTTACTTCCTGGGCTAGTTCTATCCCTGACATTCCCAGTATAATACTAGTGATTTATCTATATTTCTGTCATTTATTGCTACTGAGTAGTTAGCACTTATTATAAATTAAATTTTTGGTATATGAGATTACCTTTTACGCACTTATTATACTTTTTTCTATGGGTTGTATAATTCTATCATCGCTAAGTATATTTCTACGGGTGTATCTATTCCTTCTCTAAAACATGCTTTTATTATATTTCTGTTCCTCCTAAATGTACATATTTAATTGGATTTTTAGCCTTAATATCTTGTATTTCTTTATTTATTATTCGTTTATTTATTATTGGTATTTTGGCCTTTCCTTTAGTGTATTTGCAATCTATGATATGTTCTATTTGACTTACTATATAATATTCTTCTTTTGTCGTTTAAACCAGTTTCTTATTGTTGGTATTTCAAATATTTTTGCTACGCTTAGGTCTAATTCTTTTCCTTTTATTTGTTCAAATATACTATTATCAAATATTATTTTTTGTTCTAAAGATTCTTCGTCTTGGTGTTCTTCTTTATTTATTATTTGTATGTCTGCTTCAGTCATTTGTTATATTATAGAATTCTTTATCTGATTCTATTTCTATGTTACTATCTATTTCATTTTCTGATATATCATATATGCTATCTTCCTTTCTAATTCATAATCTATGTACTCTATTTGTGTATATTTTTCATCGTCTATTATTATTTCTGATATTTTTTTTCTTTGATTTTTAGGTAATTTACAATCTCTAACTATAAGTCCTAATTTCCCAAATTATAACAAGTACATTCCATTAGTTTTCTTTTTGGTCTATATGGTCTTTTGGTTTTGTAGTTTTTTACATAGTATCTTCTTCTTGGTGTTTTATATTTATATTTTGATCTATAATTTTTATTATATTTCTTTCTATTTTTATAATACCTATCCGTACAACCAAATTGAGGTGCTATTTTATTTTTGCAACATGCTAAGTTTTTTATTAATATTTTTTCCATTTTTATTTCTTTTTTATGTTTTTCACATAGTTTCCATTTCATTCTAGCTCCTAAGGTGTCCGTTAATTCTGCTTCATTCCAACTTTTTATTATTTTGAATTAAAAGGTTCTAGTAATTTTGTAAAATATAATTTTCTTATTTCTTTACTTTCTTCTGTGCTATATGTTCCTTTATAATAGTATTCTCTAAATGCAATGTATATTCATCTATGTAACACATATTATATATTGCTAATTTTGTCATTAGATTCTGATTTATGATATTTTTCTTTATTTTGTTCTTCTACCTCTGTTGTCATACTACTAAATTCATTCTTATAGCTATTTCGTATTTATATAATATTTTCATGGTTGTAGTGGCTATTCCACCATCAAATTTTTTATTATTTCTTAAAGTTGTTAAGCTTTCACTTGTTAAATTTTGTAGCCATAATTTTACTGTTTCTATAAGTGTTCTTTCTATGTATCATGGTGCCTCTGCTACTACTATCTTGTTATCTATTAATTGTTTTGATATATATCCTATCCATATTTGGATTGTTTTATTTATATCTGCTACACAGTCTAAATCTAAAAAATTATTTTGTCCAATTATTGGTTTAGGCGTCCATTTTCTACTTAATCTTTTATCCCATGTAGTTTTTTCTTTATCGTATTGTTCATAATTTTCATTATAATATTTTGGGTTAAATTTTTTTGGGTTTTTTACTTCTGATGTGCTAGGTTTTTCGTCCATGTTTACGTCTTCTGTATTTTCTTCTAAATTCTTTGTATTATCTATGTTTGCTAAAAGTTCCGTATATGTTTCGCTTGTTTCCGAATGTTGTTCTAGACCATCGTCGTTTATTTCATCAACTCTTATTTCGGGTAGATTATCATTTTCTTCTTTTTCTTCTATTTCATCTTCTAGTTGCAATTTTTCTTTAAATTTAATTATCTCATTTGTTAATTTCGTTTTTTGTTCTTTTTCTTTTTGTTTTATTTCATACATTTCTTTTAATATTGCTAGCTCTTTTTCTAGTTCTATTATTTTGGTATTTTTTACTTCTTCTAATTGTTGTACTTCCTTTTTTGCTTGTTGTTTTATTTTTTCAATTTCCGTTTTTCTATCTATTTCTTCATTTTCTTTTGTTATTCTTATCATAGCAGTTAAACTATCTTCTAGTTTTATCGTTTCTTTCTCTAACATTAAACTTATATTGTCACCTATTTTCTTATATCTTCTTCCTAGATTAGAAAATATTATCTTTATTTTTAATCCGTCATAATTTTCATATGGTTTTTCATCTATTGCGTATTCTTCTTTATTCATTTATAAATTATGTTGTAGTTTATATTCTAAGTTATTTATTTGTATTTCTAGTTATAAAATAGTCTTTCTTTGTGCTATTATAGATTTGTGACAAATTCCTGCGAATATATTATTGTTAAGTCTATTTTGTCTATGTTCTAATTCTTGTCGTTTTGCTATAATTATTTCATTAAGTTTTTGTCTATAGTCGCTATTCTTGTTATTCATTGTATTTTTAAGTATTGAATATATTTATATTCTATTTTAGATATATTATCTATTAATTGATTTAATTTTTCGTTATCAGTCTTTGTGATATTAAGTTGTTTATATTTCGGATATAATTTATTTAATTTTCTTCTTATTTTTCTTAATTTTCTACTCATATGTTTCTTACCGTGTTTCTTATTATCCATAGCTCTAATACCATTTTTCGAAGCGGAACTGCTAGTTAGAGAATTCATGAAAGTGATAGTGTGGTAGATGGTAGTGTGGTAGGTGAGTAACTTATTTTTAAGATTTTATTATAATATCTTTTTACTAAGTGTCTTAATCTTGATATTTCTTTAATATTATTTCTTGGTAGTGCTAAATTCATAGTAATATGTAATAATATTTATTGTAATATTCTTCCGATATTTGTTTTAATCTGAATATTTCTTTAATATTATTTATGATATATTCTAGCTATAACATATCTTCGGTTCTTTGGTACATATATAAATTTTCCTCCATTAATTGTTCTAATAGTTTTATATCTTCCATAGATTTTACCCAATATTGTAAATATCCGTAGCTCATTTTAATATGAATTTATTTCTAAATCATACCATTCTATTCTTTCGAAGTCTAAATCATGTAGGTCTATTTCATACTATTCTTGATTTAATATATTTTCTGATTCATAATCATTAAATATTTTTTCCCATATTATTCTTCTTATTTCGATTATTTCTATATTTTTAAGTACATATAAGATTAAAGTTTCGTAGTTTTTTTATCATTTCATCATGCATGTATGTAGTCATGTTCTTTATTATGCATGTTTTTTATTTTAAATTATTCCTTCCTATCATATTCATAATTGATTAAATTCATGTTAGATCATTATGAACTAGATTATCTTTATCATGTTTTCCTGTCACTACTAGCATCGTACTTTAGCGGATACTTCCTTCTTATCAGCGCCTCAACTTTGTTTCCTCCTTTGTATTGTGCATTGTTTTTATGTTGCATGCGCAAGGGGATGCTAGTCAAGAGTCGTTTCCTTTAAGAGATTCCTAGAATCATCCTTCGAGGACGAATATTCTCAAGGAGGAGATATTGTAACACCCCGTAGTTTAGGAGGCTAACTAGGGCTAATAGTGAGGGAAACAAGAGCCAATTCAAAGGGACAAGACCCAAGGCAAAGGGTCAAGGGCCAAGGCTTCCCCAAATTGCCAAGACACTTCCCCACTTCATGACCACCACCACGACCAGTTGTGATGACCACAGCTCGTGGTGTCTAAGGCAGTAGCTACCTTGAGCTGCCCAACAATGGCCTACCTTCACGAGCCAATTCACGGTCAGTTGTGAAGACTACTGATTGTGGGAAGGCTAGTGAAGATGACTTAGATTTTTGGAGGCCAACAAACCATGGCTTAGCCACTGCCCAAGGACCATGGGCAGGACCACAACTTGTGGTAGGGACCATGGCTCATGGAGCCTTCCGTGGTGCCTGTCACTAGGCTTCCTAGTGAGGGTCGTTTTGGTAAATTCCAAATCAAGTTAGTTTTAAGTGAGGTCATTTTGTATAGTTCTAATACACCTATATAAGTGTTTTTAACCATTTAAACTAACCATTTATGTGATTATTTCCCAAGACCCAAATTATATTCCCAAAATTTCATCCTCTCCAAAAATTCTCTCTAGAACTTCAAGGAAGAAGAAGAAGGAAGTTGGAGTTACTGTTCAAGAAAACAAGTTCTTCTAATCAAATTCATTGAGTTTCATTGATAAGGTATGGTAGATCTTCATCCATGGAGTCCCTTCAAAATCCCAATTTCAAGGATAAAAATCCCTGAAAGTTAGGGTTTGATTCCAAAGTCATGTGTTATTTCCCAAAACGATTCTAATGTTTGAATTATTTTATAGTATATATGAATTGATTCTTTCCCTATGTTTTTATGATGAATTCCCAAAAAACCCATGAAATCCCCATATATCTCAAAGTTGATGATATGATGTGGGTCTTTATTGGTGAAAAGTGAATTGTATGAATTGTTGTATGAGGTGATAGATTCCCAATATATTATTATGATTAAATCCATATCTAATGCTTGAATTCTATATGTGTTGATTTAAATTAGGTTTTAACCTGAAGAAGGTGAAGTATAAGATAATGTTTTTTTATGAAGTGTAGGTAAATGCTTTAATGATGATTTGAGAGTGAAATGTTATTAACTATGATTAGTTTGTTGTTGTGGCCTGATTGGAAGGTTATTCTCATGAACTCATTATGAACTTAATGTCAAAGGTTTTCTCACATAATGAAGATTATAAGGTTGAAAGGCTTTTCTCACCTAATTGAATTAAAAGTACAAGTGATCATGGATAGTGATAGTTGCTCACACATGGTCTAAAGAGCTTTTCTAGTGAATTAAGTTGGATTGATTGTCAAAGACATATTGTCATGAGGCTTGAGTAAAAGTAGAGACTTAATAACTATCATGTGGGATTTAGGCCTAGCACCAAGTGGATATTAAAATGAGATGGAGGCTCACACATAGATGAGTCCGGGCTTCCAAAATGGGAACTCTCACCTAGTAGAGTCCGGGTTTCCCAAAGCATGTCTCATGAGATGGAATCCTTCACCAAGTGGAGTCCGGGTTTCTAGTAGCAATATGTATATCCCATAACTACGTGACCTGTAGGATGTTTAGCTAGTGGATTCAACTAAGCTAAAAAATCGATTCTACCTTAGGAAGGTAGACCAACCCTTGACAGTGTAGATAACACCGGGTGGGATCATGTCATTTAACGTTTCAAGCACACCTCATCCAATCTAAGTGTCAACGATCGTAAATCAGTATAAAACCCAACTAAATGAGTTGGGGTCGAATCCCAGAGGGAGCGGTACTTGTTTTAAATTAAATTAGAAAGTGCAAACATGGTCTAATCAGCCATAGGAATAGAAATTATCGAGAAAAGACATAAATCAAGTAAAGGGGTGACACGAATGTTAGATGGGGGTTTTGGTTTTAATTATCAACTACAAACAGTCACAAAAACTTTGAAATAACAATAGGGAGAAGGATTCTCGGGATGTGATCGATTATAGGGAAATATAGATTTATGGGTGATTGAAACTACTAGTAAACATCTAAAAATCAGTGAGTAGGCTAGACAAAAGAGAGATAGATTTATGTCAAACAACTAACCCGAATCAAGTGATTTCTTTCTAACATCAACAAGCATGACAATGAAGAACAACCCACACCTTAATTCATCCACTCTTTTGAGCTAGATGGGTAGGATTTAGTTTCGGATTCACTGTCTCTCGCTAAACCCAAATCAACTCAATACCCACAATTCATTAATCAATAATCTTAGTTTTAAAACTTCCCTCTCGAGCAAGCCAAAAACACAAAGATAGAACTGCATTTGCAACTACAATTTATAAATTAAAGCTCAATTAATGATTAAACTCACTTCAAAGTAGCATTTAAACTAGTAATTAACAATACCCATAAACTAAATCAACCAATAATCACACCCCAAGAATTGGGGTTTAAGCCAAACATCCTAAAATGGTAAAAATGATTACCGAATCGATTATCCATCAACTACGTAAGAGAGATTTAGTCTTTAAAATGACCAATTTGCAGAATATTCAAAACCCACTTCCAAAATCTCCAAATTGAATCTCTCAGGTTCTTCAAAAACTATGAACAACTCAAGAGAAAAATATTCTAAGAAAATTTCCTATATCCAAATGTCTTTAGATGTATCCATCTTTATCCAAATTACTAAAGGTAAATGTTCAAAATCTAATTTATAGTCTCCAAAAATAAGCTACGAATGGCCATTTGGTGAAGTAAGTCGGGCTCACTGAACCACTCGGTGAGTCGCCCTTAAACCTCTTCCATCACATTTTCACCTTGGCATTCAGGATCCTTGAGTGTTTTAGCTTTAGGCGATGTAACTTTGTTTTGAGGAACTGCTCGGTGATTCGCCGACTGCTCTTTTTTGTCGCCGACTTGGTTTCTTCCCTCTGGGCTGGCACACTGGAACTTTAGGCGGTCCATCTAGCCACCCAGCGCTTCTCCAAGTGCTCTTGGCGATCAACAGGCTTACCTTTCTTTATTTCTTTAGATTTTTTGTTCCTTTTTGCTAGTTAGTGTCATTGCTATGTTCCTCAATCCATATACATGAAAAATCAAGAATTTAACATCAGTTTATGGCACAAATTAAGCATTTGAGGACACTAAATCTATATAAAAAAACCTTAAACAAGTCCAAATTCTGGACTAATCAACACCCCCAACTTAAACTTTTGCTTGTCTTGAAGTAAAACTCAAGATTAGTAGTTTGAAAAGGATGTCTCAAACAGTGCTACATAAGACTCAATATGAATGCACAAAACAAGACTAAACTTACTCATGCAATGACCAATTGTGCACTCAAAGATTCAAATTGTGACTCACCATTATCAAATATACCAAAGTTCACAACACTTGCTTCAACTTCAAGTTGAAGCTCAACAAAGGTACTTAAATTCCCTCACACAAAGATGATTCCCTATTCACACCAATTTCTTCAACAATTTATAGTTTTAGAATCACATACAACTCTCATACTCACAAAGATGAATGCATGCATGACTTCACCTAGAGGTTTGCCCTTATTTTCCAATCAACATTCGCTTCAGTTCACTCAAGATCACAAATGTCTTTTCAAGGCTTGTAACGGGGCTGAGTGTAAAGGTAGGGTCATTTAGGCTCAGTGGCTGATACCCTTATGAAGTGTGTCCTGAACATCACTTTCCTGTTTTTCTTTAACATTTCAAACATGCGCATAATCGACCCCATTATTAAACTTCTTATAAATTACTAGACACCCCATTTCTTTTGCAATTTTCATCACTTATTTCAAAACTTTTTCATTCCTTTTCTTTACTACTTTCCTCTCTTTTGTTACATGGAGGGGTTCCATTTTTCTTTAAAACCATTCTCAAAGGGGAATTTTTCACACTTCTTTATTTACCTTCTCTTTTTACCACACCCCCAACTTAGGCTTTTGGCCTAAGTTGGGTATTCAAACAAACCACACTTCATGAGCATTATGGGTGAATGGATAAAGAGGGATCACAATTGTTCAAGTTTCTTCCAAGAAAGGCTCAAGGGGGGTTCAAGCAAGGTTCACACAACTCACAAGGTTGGCCACAAAAGGGGTATAATTTCAGTTTGTTTCACTCATCAAAATTATTGCCTAAGATCATTTCATGAGCATGCATCACTTAGTCAACTGGACCAACGGGGCGAATTCTAGGTGGTATCACACACAATGTTCAAGGTAAGCTTATCACACAAGGTACTGGCAAAAATTTCAAATGAGACTCCACACTTTCTAGCTAGTGTTCTATGTTCATCAAAAGATACTCATTCGATAACCGGCTAGTCAGAATGAGATGCAACAAGTCCACACATTGTCTATGCAACTTCATTTGGCCTCATCGTAGCCATGCATTTATTTTGTTAAATTAAGAGCACTATTCAAGTCATCGGCATTGATCATAACCGATACTCAAATTTGTACAAGAACAACCACAATCACACACAAAAGAGGTGGCACAAATTTTTAAAATAGGTCAAAAACCATTTTCATTCAAAACAAGGGGCCAAAAGCTCAAATATTCAAAAGATAAGATCAAAACACAAAACCCAATATATAGAAACAAAATGTAATAACAAAAGGTAGGAATGGAAATACATCACCCCACCTACAAAAGAAAAGTAGTTGTCCTCAAATTTGACAAAAAACACCAAAGCTGAATAAAAACAACAGAAAGGGAGGTAAAAATGATCATGTTTACCCTGTCACTCCATCTGTCGGGGGATCAATGCCCGGGGTAACATCAACACTAGCTCCACTAGACCCTGTCCTAGAGGTATCTGCCAGTGATGTCTGAATGACTGATTGTACTATCGTCTCCTCTAAATAAGGCAAGTCCTCATAAATGGTCACCTCCTGAGCATCAAGTTGCTCCTCATATTTCTCAGCCTCTGACTCAGTGGTAGCCACATCTTCCAAAGTCTCATCTCTGGTGGTAGCCGGAGGCATATCAAAACTGTCTAGGATATCTGCACCCAAAAAATCAGGAACCTCTACTGACTCAAATAGTGAAGTGAAGTCTGTGAATTTAGGATGCTGCACATCCTTCCTCAACTTTCAAAGATGTAACCTCAGTAGTAACCTGTAACGCCCCAAAAGCTAGTAGACTAAACTAGAGCCAAGAGCTAGGGTTCAAGAGTGTGATGTATAATGAACAGATTCATAGATGAGACTTTACATGCTTAGAATGAAGAGTTTAGTGGTTGAACGTCAAGGCACATGTTAGACCCCGTAGTATAGAAGAATACCTAAAGTTTGGGTAAGGGTTGCAAGGGTAAGTGCCAAGCCAAGGGGGCAAGGCCTAAGCCAAAGGCCAATGCTTCCCAACCTTGGCTGAGCACTGCCCAAGGTTCATGGGCCACATCACAACCAGTGGTCTTGACCATGGTCCGTGGAAGTGCCCGTGAAGATGACTTAGCTTGATGGGAGGCAAGGCATTGAGGCCAAGCTACTTCCCCAAGTCCACGAGCCACTTCACGACCAGTGGTCTTTACCATGGTCTATGGAAGTGATCATGAAGGTGCCTTAGGACATGTGGGGCTTATGAAGTTGGGAATGGCACTGGTAAAGGGACCACGGGCAACACCACGAGCCGTGGTGCACTTGGCGAACCATCCAAGTGGCCGTGGTGACTGGATGGGGTTGCCTAGTTGAGGGGCTTTTAAGTAAATTTTTATTTAATTAGTATTATATGGGGTTTTTTTTATATGGGTTTTATACACCTATATATATTATTTTAAGTCCTTGACCACCCCAACTAAGTCATTCTAAATAAAAACCCCAAATCACTCCTCTCTCAAATATTTCTCTGTCTAAGAAAGACCTCAATTGAAGAAGAAGCTAGGGCTTGAAGCTAAGGTCAAGAACAAAGGCTCCATTGCTAAAGGATTGTGCTAGGGCATTGATTAAGGTATGTTTAGATTATTCATCTATTGGTTCTTCCACCCATAGAGTCCCCTATAAATCCCCCAATTGTTATATCAAAAACCCAATTCTAGCTAGGTTTCTTCTTACATTGTGGGTAGAATTTGGGTATGATTCCAATCTAGTGGATAATACCCAATTATGATTGATTTAGCTTTGTTTGCTGATATTATGATGAATTTATGTGATTTCAATGGTAAACCCTAATCTAAATTGATGAATGTGATATTTGTGGGTTTATGCCATTAGAGGTGAAATTGAAGGTCAGGGTGATCTTCTTGAATTAATGCTTTGACTAGTAATTATCTAGGGCTAGAATCTATATTGCATGAATTGATCTAGAATAATGAGAATATGATGGTTCTTGAATAGTAATGCTTGAGATTGACCTCACATGATGAATTAGGACTAGAGTCGCTTGATAAGGAAGAATATGACTAGAATTGCTCTAAGATGAATCTTATCACTTGAATGTCTTGTAATATAGATATGAATGATAATAGAATGAAGTAAATCTTTGAGAGTAAGGCTTGTAGTCATGAAAGTTGAATCACTAGGGCATTGGAAGTAGAGTCAATATGATGAATAGAAGTCTAAATAGGTGGATTTGTGGTGAAAGGACTATACTCACCTAACCTACTTTATGAATGCTTGTATGTATGAAGTGATAGAATCACTTGAACATGGATTGGTTGTCAAGGACGTCCTTCCATGAGATATGAATGTTAAGCAAGGCATAGCAAGTAAACCTTGGGGTGTATGCTTGGTCCAAGTGAAAATTGACAATGAGATGAAGTATCACACAAGATAGGGTCCGAGCTTCAAGTAGAAAGGAGAACCACACCTAGTTGATGTGAGGACTGTCCAAGTTAAAGAGGGAAACTCTTACATAGTAGAGTATGGGTTTTCCCAAAGTTAGGTCTCATGAGATGGAACCCTTCACATAGTTGAAGTTAAGGTTTCTAGTAGCAATCTCCATATCCAATGAACTTAGACATGCTTGGAGAAGCATGTCATAGTGTTCTAAAGCATAATTGAACTAAGACTTACTTAATGAAGTACCTCATAGTGTTCAAGAGTGTGACTGGACTAAGACATGCTTAAAGTAGTATCTCATAGGGTCCATGTAGATGATGAACCTAGACATGCTAAAAGTAGTATCTCATAGGGTTCAATCTAAGAATGAACTAATAAGTGCTTAATAGAGTACCTAATAGTGGTCTAAAGTTAAAGAGAGGAACTAGGTTCCAAATCATGAAGTATTAGTATGAGGACCTAAAAGAAGCACTTAGCATGAGTAGTATTATGGAGTGCTATTCGTGCATTGCACAAGTATGACTTAGGGTCATTCAAGAAAGAGTTCTTATGAGTGATGTATTTTAAGATAGGGTTGTGCTATAGCGGCCTTCCATGATATGTTTGAATAAGGATAGTAGTTCCCTTGTCCATATGAAGTAAGCTAAAGACTGAGAGTAAAGTAGGGTAATTATGACTATGTTGACTTCAAAATGATACTCAGTGTGAATGGTATTATGGGATGCCTTTCATGCATTGCACAAGTGTGTCTTGAGGTTACTTAGGAGTAAGATACCCTTATGGTAAAGAATCTTAAGAGTTGACCATGTATATAGACTATGATTAAGATAACTAAAAAGGGGTACTTGGCTTGGGTTGTATTATGGGATGCTATTCTTGCTTTGCACATGTATGCTTTTCAAGTTACTTGAGAATGGTACTATTATGGTATAGATGACTAATAGTCAATTATGCTTATATGAATAGGACTTATCTCCTATGCTCATTAACTATGTCTTATGTTGAATTATGATTATATGATGATTAGGTTGGAGATTATGCTATGATTATGTTGTTGTCTCTTATGTTTATGTCTCTTGTTGACTAACCATTTTGAGATGATCTTATGTTGTTGTGTTAGCTTTCATACTTGGTACATTTTGTACTAACGCATATTGCCTACATTGTAATCAAATGTAGGGTTTCGGAGTTTCAGTTTCCTTTGGAGGATAGCTTTCTAGAAGTTGCAAGAAGAGTTGAAGATTTTGGTGAGTCCTCATAGCTTCGAGGACAAAACCATTATTCCTTTATGTCATTTCTTTATGTTTTAGACATTGTATCGGCTGCATCCCATGTCTTTTATTCAAGAGTTTAATAGATGGTTTGAGACAAGGATTTAATAAAGACTTCCGCTTGCTTATGAAAATGTTTTCGATTGTATGGATAAAGGAAGTTTTAATTTTTTTCGTACTTTTCTATTATCTTATGTTATTATTATGCTAGGGGCTTGTATGAGACCCCTTCGGGGTCAAGTACGCCATGTTACATCTAGGGGGTACCCTTGGGTCGTGACATAACCCCTTGTCTTCTCTCATTAGTCTCTACTCTCACCGTGAGAGCATCAATAGATGTCCAGAGGGGTGTCAAAGCAGCTGAAATCGCTTTCTCAATCATCCAAGGCACCTCGGCCTCTAGTCGGGAAGACTGCATATCTACGGAATGGGCTAAGTGCCCCATCTTGAGGAGCATGGACTGAGTTATCAGGGTCCTCGAGGCAGTGACCTGTAGTAGCTCTAGGAGGCTGGGAGGTAGCAGAAGAAACCTGGGCCTGTGAAGGAGTGGAAGTAGATGTACTTGAAGGCCCTGAGGCTGGAGTAGGAAGAGCTGAATCTGCAGGTATAGAATCAACATCAACCCCCACTGATGTATCCATCGGAGTTGCTCTCCTCCTATCTGCCTCCTCCCGTGAGTACTCGGCATCTATACACCGGATGTCGGTAGAGGATGTGGGTGTGACCTCAATATCCCTCTTCTCGTCAATAGGAACTCCGGCCTGCTCATACAACTCTGTAATGGGCACTGGAAAAGGAAGGGACATCTGAAGCTGTTTGGCCCTCATAGCCATCTCCTGCTCGATAATCAGCCCCAAATTTAGGGTCTTCTAGGCAATGATACTCCCAAGGCATGCCTCCTTTGGGTGGTGGAGGATGGACTCATTTAGTGACGGCATGATAGAGCTGCTGATGTACCCAAACCAATATCAAGCTTTTATGGTTTAGTCCTTCTTCTCAATGCGTGCACCAGCTTCAATCCACCTCGGGGTGGTGTCAGAAATAGGGGATCTAGACAACCCTTAAGGTCATACAGGGCCTTTGTCATAGTCAAACTCGAGTACTCATGCTTGAAGTCTAGAGACCGGTCCAGTACTATGTTGATATAATTGTTGTTGCATCTAACTGGTCGTCCTCTGACCATCCCCGACTCCACTGGCCTGAAAGCACTTGCCTTTTTCTTTCCCTTAGGTACCAGATCACCGTAGGCAACATAGAACTATCGGACCTATGTAGGAATATAAGGGCCATGGGGCCTGGTAAATTGCTCAAATGTGTGGAACCGGAGAGTCTCCCACACATTAGGGTACCTGTCCACCACAACATTTGTGGACAATATCTTCTCTTCCAGAATGGTCTTCAATCCCTCGAACTTACACTAGTTGAGTAACAGAGGAGGAGGAACCTGAACTAGTTTTGTTTGAACCACCGTCTGTGTCGGAGCTCACACTGTATCAAAAGCAAAAGAGGTAGACTCCGGGATCCTAGACGAATCTTGATGAACCTTTGCACGAATCTCTGCTCCTCGGGTCTGGAGTGGTTGGTCATCCTCAGGCTCGTAGAATGCATCCTGAGAATCAAAAGATTCCCCATCACTGCCAGAGTTGTGCTCCGATTTCTCAGTTATATGCACTTTGCCCTTTCCTTTTCTTCCTTTCGGAGGTGCTCTCTTGCCCTTTTTGTTGGAAGCAGCTGCTCCCTCATTTATTACAATGTCCCGTGTTTGTTTGCAGGGTGGCATGCCACTTTCATCCCAATTGATCCTAGCCATATCTGCAAAACACATCGAAAAAAGTTAGAATTAGTTTAATAAAATTTGCAGAATTCAAGTTGTAGAAAGACCGTTGAACAGTCGCCGAGTCATTTTGGCGAGCCTGATGATTAGCCTGATAAATTTCCAGAAAAATGGTAGATCGGCGATGTTTGGGGCCTTTCGGTGAATCACTGACATCACTCGGCGAGCTCAGACTAGCCCGCCGAATATTACAGTGTGTTTTAGGGGTTAGGGACACAGAAAGGGTGATCAAAAGAACCTTTCGGCGAGTCGCCGGGTAAACTCGGCGTGCTTAGACATCCAGCAGAAAGTGACAAACTCAAATTAGCCAAGTCAAGAAATTAAGGGTGATTAAAAAGGGTCGTCGGTGAACCGCTGAACTGTTCACCGAGCTCAACCCAGCTCGCCAAACTACCCAACTTGCAAAATTTCCACCCCAATTTCCAAAATCAAGCCCGCAGCCCCGAAATCAAAATCAAACTCACACACTATGCAATTCATACAAGACCCATGCCTCCGGGGTACTTAGACATCCCCTAATTTGGTCAAAATTGTCCATTTGATGACTTTTTCCCTTAAGAATAATGTCAACCGCTCCATCAGTGGGTAAATTATGTCATTTGGCTCAATTAGGGGTTACTAAGATTTCACCCAACTAGACCCAACATAAAATAACTGCAACCCAACAATTTAAAATCAATTTTAACGCATTAAACGTGGGGATTCATCAATTTAAGCAATTATTGTATAGTCAGAAGTTTGAAACACGAAATATGCAAACCAACACATCAAAAATGATTTAAACAGATACCCAACATAAAACAATACACAATTACCAAGAGCATTCGAGTTCAACTACTAATCGAGAGTTTAGAGTTTAAAAAACCAACCTGAATACCGAATTGAGAGTTTCATAAGCTAGGTGGCAAAGTAATCCAAATCCAAGCATGAGATATCACACAGAAACGAAGGAAAATAGCAAAATACGGGAAAGTAATGAAGATCTAGAGTACGGGTGAGAGTGTACGGGGTTAAAAATGAGACAATGCGAAATATTTTCAAATTTTAAACTGTTTGGCCTTTTAAAACCTTTTAGTTCGCAGCCCTTTCAGCGGTATAAGTCATCCACGCCGAACCATTCGACGATGAGTCGAGTGGTGACTTACCTCGCTGAATTTTACAGGACCTCCAACCAATTTGGGGATTTAAACGGTGGACACAATTGGGCTCGCCGACCTGTTCGGCTAGTCACCAATTCAGCCATTGGCCCGCTGAATTTTACGGACTTCTACTTTATAGTTTTGTTGGTCCATCGACGGTACAAGTTAGGCACACTGACCTCTTCGGCGAGACTGGAATCTTGGCTCGCCAAGATAAACATTCTCAAACACATTCCACTTTTCAACCTACACAATCAACGCCCATTCTTTATAATCAAACTTAAAACATTAAAAACTTGGGTTGCCTCCCAAGAAGCGCCTTAGTTAATGTCATGGCACGACGCAAAGATCCATTCAAGCTTTATTATTGGGGTTTTCCATAGTGTCACTAGGTAACCCCGCTTGTTTTCTTGGGTTCTAATGCGACGAAATCTAACCCATTTAGGTGTTCAGCTGCTTAATTGAGACTGAGTGAGAAGTCACCATTTGTTTGAGAATCAAAACATCCTCTTTCATTTCATTCAAAACTTTATCAGACGCTTCAACCTTATTGAGAATACATGAGAGCATACCTTCCGTATGGCCACCCTCAAAATTTTTGGGCTTTTGACGCTCATGTGGAGGAGCATACCTACCCTTCTCCCCTTTTCTTTCCTTCCAAGTGGTGTTACGATCACACCAATATCTATCACGGTCTATCTAGCCCTCATCTATATTCCAACCTTGATTTCCACCCGGTCTTGGGTAGTTAGCTCGATAACATCCTCCTTGGTTGTCTAGGAAGTTCACTTCCTCATTGTACAACGCTTCAAATTGGTCTTCATTGGGGTTCACTCCACCAACACCTACAACATTTACACTCTTAGTACCAACACCCATGACATTTTTAGCCAAGATATATAGTTGGGTCATTATCTTTGCCATGTTTTGGTCTCTCTCTTGATTCTTTTCGACCAGCTCCATTGTCATTCAAAAGTTTAGAGGAGAGACTTGGTCCTCACGAGTGTACCATGCCCTATTGATCTTGGTCATGCATTCGAGGAGTTGGGAAGCTACTTTATAGGGTTGTTGCATTATACCACCGGGAACAAGTGGATTATCAACTCCTTTGTTCACCAAATCAAGACTCCTATAAAAGTATTGCAGCAACAATTTGTTGGGCAATCCATGAGTTGGCATTGGAGCACCAACTTCTTAAACATCAGCCACGTCTCATAATTGTGTCACCCTCCAAACGCTTGAATCTTTGGATGCTATCTCTAAGCGTCATCATCTTTGACAAAGGAAAAAAATCATACTTGGAACACTATGATCAGCTCCATCCAAGAAGTCATAGGATCTCTTGGCAACTCCGCCAACCAATTGCTTGCCTCGACCATCAGAGAAAATGGGAACCACATCAACCGGACCAATTCCTGCGACATGTTCTTAAATGAGAATGGTCCACAGATATCAACAAAAATTATGATATGCTCATAGGGATCCTCATGAGCTAGCCCCCCAAACAAGCCAATCAGTTGTAGGAGCTGAATCATGGTGCTTGTGATGTGAAACACAACATTTTCTTTAGTTGTAGGCAAACAAATTCCCCCAACACCACTCATTTGGACTAGGTCTTTGATGTTTTGGTCATTCACATCATTGAGGTTTCCGACATCATCATGGTGGCCCACTTGGCTACCATTACTCATGTTAACGCTCATCTCCTCCTATATTTTTACACAAGCAGCAAAAGAAACCAAAAACAAAAATAAGTAGATTCAACTGTAACTAAATAGAACACAATTCAACTTCACCAAAAGAATTTCAAACAACACCACTCCTCGGTAGCGGTGCCATTTTGATTGGGCATTTCATTCACACCTCATCAAATTCTAGGTGTCAACGATCGTAAATTAGTATAAAACCTAACTAAATGAGTTGGGGTCAAATCCCACAGGGAGCGGTATGTGTTTTAAATTCAATTAGGAAGTGAAAACGTGGACTAATCAGCCATAGGAATATAAATTATCGAGAAAAGACATAAATCAAGTAAAGGGGTGACACGAATGTCAGATGGGGGTTTTGGTTTTAATTACCAACTACAAACAGTCACAAAAACTTTGAAATAACAATAGGGAGAAGGATTCTAGGGATGTGATCAAATCTAGGCAAATATAGATATATGGATGATTGAAACTACTAGTAAACAACTAAAAATCAGTGAGTAAGCTAGACTATAAGGGAGATAACTTTCTCTCGAACAACTACCCTGAATCGAGTGATTTTTTCTAACATCAACAAACATGACAATGATGAACAACCCACGCCTCAATTCATCCACTCGTTTGAGCTATATGGGTAGGATTAGGCTTAGGATTCACTCTCTAGAGCTAAACCTAGATCAACCCAATACCCACAAATCATTAATCAATAATCTTAGTTTTAAAACTTCTCTCTCGAGCAATCCAAAAAGACAAACATAGAATAGATTTTGCAACTACAATTCATAAATTAAATATCAATTAATGATTAAACTCACTTCAAAGTAGAATTTAAACTAGTAATTAATAATACTCATAAACCAAATCAACCCATAATCACAAGATCACACCCCAAGAATTGGGGTTTTAGCCAAACATTATAAAATTGTAAAAATGATTACCAAATCTATTATACATCAACTGGGTAAGAGAGATTTAGTTTTTACAATGATCAATTTACAAAATTTTCAAAATCCACTTCCAAAATCTCCAAATTGAATGTCTAAGGTTCTTCAAAAACTATGAAAAACTCAAGAGAAAACTATTCTAATTTAATTTTGTATGTTCAAATGTCTCTAGATGTATCCATCTTTATCCAGCTTACTAACATTAAACGTTCAAAATCTAATTTATAGTCTCCAAAATTAAGCTACGAATGACCATTTGGCGAAGTATGTCATGCTCAACGAACAACTCAGCGAGCCGCCCTTTGACCTTTTCTATTGCCTTTTCGCCTTGGCATTCAGCATCCTCGAATTCTGTAATTTTGGGTGATGTAACTTTGCTTCACGGAACTGCTCGGCGATTTGCTGATTGCTCTTTTTTGTCACCGACTTGGTTTCTTCCCTCAGAGATGGCACACTGGAACTTTAGGCTGTCCATCTAGACACTCGGCGATTTGCTAAGTGCTCTTGGCGATAAACAAGTTTGCCTTTCTTAATTTCTTCAGTTTGTTTTGTTCATTTTTTTCAATTAGTGTCCTTGCTTTTTTCCTCAATCCATATACCTAAAAATCAAGGATTTAACATTAGTTTATGGCACTAATTAAGCATTTGAGTACACTATATCTATATAAACAAAGCCATAAATGAGTCCAAATTTCAGACTCATCATTATGCGAAAGATCACATGGTCTCATGTCGGTTAAGGGTATATCCTAACTACAACAACATTAATAATGAACTAAGACATGCTTGAGAAAGCATCTCAAAGTGTTAAAACATAATGAACTAAGACTTGATTTAGAAAGCATCTCATAGAGTTCAAATATAATGAACTAAAAAATGCTTAAAGAAGCATTTCAAAGTGTTTAGAATAACAAATGAACTAAGACATGCTTGAGGAAGCATCTCAAAGTGTTCAAGATAATAATGAACTAATATATTCTTAATGAAGTATCTCTAAATGTTTAATGAAATGAGGAACAAAGATGTGCTTAAGAAGTACCTCATAGTGTTCAAGAGTTTTAAAAGATGACGGACATGAATGTTGACCTAAAGTGGTTTACTTAGCATGGGTGAGATTTATGGGGTCTTATTCATGCCTTGTACTAGAATGATTTTAAGGTTATTCATGAAGTGTTGCTCTTGTGGTATGATGAGTTTGGTATATGAGTTCAAAGGTTTTAAAAATGATGCTAACTTGCATTGTATATGGTGATTATTACTTATGATTTCCAGCTACCTTTATGATGATGTTTAAACTTTGCATATATCATGATTTATAATGAAATGTCCTTTTTAGAATGTTTTAAAGGTTTTTATGCATGGCTATCATATTTGGTGGTTCTATGTGCCATGTTACATAAAACCAATATCCTATTTGGCTTAAATTGAAAGCAAATGTTCATAAGAAAAAAGTAATGGCTTTTGAACAAGGGGGAAATAGTGCATTGAGGTATCAAGGTAGATTGTGTGTACCAAGGGTGGATGAATTCCAAGAGAGAATAATGGAGGAAGCTCATAGTTCCAGATATTCCATCCATCTGGGATCCATAAAGATGTATTGTGACTTGAGAGAGTCTATTGGTAAAATAGTATGAAAAAGTGTATCGCATAGTTCGTTTTTAAGTGCTCGAATTACCAACAAGTCAAGGTAGAGCACTAGAGGCCCGGTGGTATGGCTCAGATAGAGGAGCACAATTTAATGTACAATTGTGGAAGTCTTTCCAGAAAGGTTTGGGTTCGAAGGTGAACTTGAGTACTGCTTTTCATCCTAAGACTGATTGTCAAGCAGAGTGCACAATTCAAACTTTAGAAGATATGTTTAGATTTTGTGTGATTTATTTCAAAGGTAATTGGGATGATCACTTACCTCTCATTGAGTTTGCTTATAATAATAGTTATCACTCTAGAATCCAGATGGCTCCGTATGAGGCTCTTTATTGGAGAAGATGCAGATCTCCTATTGAATGGTTTGAGATTGGTGAAGTTGGGTTGATAGAACTAGACTTAGTCCATCAAGCTGTGGAGAAAGTGAAAGTTATTCAAGAGAGGTTAAAAACAACACATAGTCATGAGAAATCCTATACGTATGTTAGGAGAAGAAAGATAGAGTTCGAAGTAGATGATTGGGGATACATGAAGGTTTCACCGATAAATGGTGTTATTATATTTGGTAAGAGGGGAAAACTTAGTCCCGGTACATTGGTCCTTACAAAATATCCAAGAGGATTGGCAATGTGGCTTATGAGTTAGAGCTACCGCAAGAGTTAGCAGCGGTTCATCCGGTATTTCACATATCCATGTTGTTGAAGTGTATGGGTGATCCTTCACTTATCATACCTACTGAAGATATTGGTATTTAAGATAGCTTCTCATTTGGGGAGATTCCTGTCCAGATTCTAGATCGCTAGGTTCGCAAGTTGAGAACCAAGAATGTAGTATTAGTCAAAGTTTTGTGGAGCAATCAGTTTGTTAAGAAAAGTACTTGGTAGGCTAAGGAATATATGAAGAAGAGATACCCACATCTATTTGAGTCCAGAGAAATTCCAAATTAAGGTATTAATCCTTTCCTTGCCATTTATTTTAAGTTGGCATGTTGTATTATAGTGCTTGTTGGGTGTTTTAGCTAATTTTAGACATTACACCAATAGTCTACTTAGAGTGATCTCATTCGAGGATGAATGTTCCCAAGGGGGAGGTATGTTAACATCCCGCCTCACAAAGAACTAGAATTAGAAAGAAACTATTTTTGAAAGAGTAAATTCGGAAATTTTGGCAAGTTTGCTAAGTATAAGTTGTGGGTCAACTTAAAATGACCATAACTTTCAGCAAAGGATGATTTAGTGGGCTACATGATATCAAATGAAAGGTCTTTGAGTTACCTTACCAACGACACTGAGCTTGCTGGTTTTTGAGCTCGTATGAGGGAGATATTTCCATTTGAAGTCGGGTTGTCCAGTTAATGAAAGTTACCCGAATTTGAGAGCGGTATTTTGGTGTTTTCCTTACCCTATCAGATTTACTTCATTTCTAGTAATTAATTAGGGGTCTAAACTGTATTGGTTCAGTTTACGCAATTACAATTCATGCTAGGGTTTTTAGAAAAGTGTTCAAGAAGACAAAAGAGGAGAAAAGAGGAGAAAGGTCAAGATTCATAAAATTCTTGAGGATTTCGTTGCGTATTTCGACAAGGGTTTGATCCCTAAGAGGTATGTGAGTTCACATAGTGTTGGCTTAGTTCAACCATTTGCCAATCATGATTTAATTCAGTGAAATTACGTTTTTAAAAATAAAGGATTTGAGTTCCGGATGAGTTTTGTTGAAGTTTCCTTCATTATCTTGATTATTGAGATTTTGATGTGTTCTTGAGATAATAGCATGAGTTTTAAGGTTGCTTTTGATTAGATTCTTGTATACTATTGTTGGGTATTTGAATCTAAGTGATTGGGGAAGAAACCATTCAATTCTAGATGAATTAGGGTCGAAAAACGAGTAAGAAAGTTTGTCCAAAATTCTGGGAAAAGGGGTGTGGCGCCGCGCCACTCAGTGCGCCCCACATCATTGTCTATAGATGGGCCCTAGGACGCTGCGCCACTTAGTCCATCCGAACTTAGGTTCTCTAGTTAAGTCTCTGGCTCCCGGTGCCACTTAATAAGCTAGGGTCGCCAGGTCCTCTACCCTCTCCCACCTCTTTCCATTTGATTTCTCTCGAATTGTACCTATGTTTATAGTTGATTTCTACACTCCAAGGTATGTCTAAAGACCATTAGATCATCCATAAACATGAATCATAACCTTGAATTCATAAATTCAAATGCAAGGAAAGTTAAGGGCCAAGTCTAGAAAGTTCTTAGAGTCTATTTCAAAAGTCTTTTACAAATGTTTTAAACGTGTTTTAAGACTCGAGCATTGAGTTGAGTAAGAGTAAGAGTGAAGTTCATTTTCTTCAAAATATTATATGGCAACTAAGCATTCCCAAAGAGTAAATGCTTTCACATTTACACAAGAGAGGAAACACTGATTTTCAAGAGAGCTTTTGAATAATAATCTCAAACCACAGAAAGAGCTATGTCTTTAAACATCTGAGCTAGTTACATTTTGGGAGTAGTATGGAGCACCGATGTGAGGGAGAGTTTGATTTGAGATAATTTAAAGTCTCCATAAACCGTGTAGCCAACATGGGTAGAAAAAGGGTCATACTTTTTGAATGATTCCTTAATTATTTTAACATAGACTAGTGGATCCATTTAGTAGTTAGGTTCTATACCATCAGCAAGGTAAAGGAAAACCCTGACATCGTGACCCAAGACGATGTATCATCACATAGCTCATAGTGATGATTGTAGGTTAGAGAAACTCCCACCGAGATATTTTGTATTCTTATATACACAAAGTTACTTGTATTTTCATATACAAACCAAGTTGTTGTTGTATTTTTCAATACACTTAGTTTTTATCTACATATTTTAAAGCTTTCTTTATATTGCATTTATATTACTACTTTATATTGAAATGAGTTGAGTTGAGTTAAGACCAGGTAAGTTTCATCAGTTCCCTTTCAAGCTTATGTCTTGTTTAGATTTCCTCTCTCATGCTCGTACCTTTAATATACTGACGCCATTTGGCCTGCATTGTTTCATGATGCAGATACAGGTAACCAGGATCATTATCTAGCGTTTCTTTAATCCAGTTGAGCATTTTAGATTCATTTGGTGAGCCTCTTTCTTTCTGGAGGATCCCTTTATCATTGCTTTATCATTTAAGTTTTTAGGATGATGAGGGTTCTTGTCCCGACATCCCTCATCACATTAGAGGCTTCATAGACATATAGTTAGTAGTTTATTAGTCTTTTTCACTTCAGTTGTTTTGATTATAAGACTTGAGTTGCCTTATCGGCCAGTTGAATGTTTTTTTCATAACATTCTAGTTTATTTCATAGACTTATCTTTGTTGAGTAAGTCTTCCGCTGAAAGTTAAGCCAGGCCAAGGGTTCTCTTGGGGCCAAACATGGTTCTCGAGTGACAGTCCCGCCCAGGGTGTGACAAAACAAATGGATTGTCGACTCTGGTGCTACTCATGATGTCACAACAGAGCCGAGCGATCTTGAAACATACAATGGTTCAGAAGGCATAGCTATGGGCGATGGTAAACGAATTTAAATTACTCATCATGGATCTACTGAATTAGTTTAATCAAATAATGCTTTTCGACTAACCGATACTTTGTGTGCACCTGCTATCAAACAAAATATTCATTTTGTATCAAACTTTTGTCAGGATGTTCTGACCTCTGTTGAATTTTTCCCATTTTATTTCTTTGTGAAGGACTTGAAAATGCGGGCTTTGCAGGTATCTGATCGGAATAGGAACATACTCTATTAAGGACCCAATTTCTCAGCTACTAAACCAACTGTTCAAGTTTCCACTACAGAAATTCCTCGCCAAGTCTGGCACCTTCGTCTTGGCCATCACCATTTAAGAACATTGACCTTTCTTTTGAATAAATATTCTCTCCTAGTTTCATCACCTACCATCTTTACCTTTTGTAATTATTGTTGTTCAAATAAAGTTTAGCGTTTTCCATTCAACTGTTTATCTCTTGTCAGTACTACTTCGCTGGAAATACTCTTTAGTGAATTATGGGGTCCTTCACCGGTCCTTTCCATTGATAAAAAGTGATATTACTGTGTTTTTATTGATCGCAACACCAAATATATTTGGGTGTACACTCTTAAAAACAAACATGAGGTTCGAGATATTTTTTCGAAGTTTCATCCCTTAAATGGAAAAACAATTTAAAAGGAAGATTGCCACTTTGTACACTAATGGAGGAGGTGAATATAAAAGTCTTGATTCGTATTTCAATTCAAATGGAATTGAACATCTTTTATCACTTCCTCATACCCCACAATGAGTGGCCATAGTAGAGCGTCACCATCGGCGCATATTTGAAACTGCCAAAACAAGGATGCCTCCTTATCTTCAAATTTTTGTTTGCTTTCTTGTCAACATCCAACTTATCTTATTAATCCATTGCACACACAATTATGAAACAATACATTGGCATATGAAAAATTATTTGGTGTCGCACACCGATACGATTCACTCAGAACTTTTGGTTGTCTCAGTTACCCATGTCTTAAACTTTACACCACCCATAAGCTTGAACCTCGGTCCAGTCCATGTGTCTATCTTGGATTCTCTCAAGTTCATTATGCGCACCAATGTTTTGATCCCATTAACTCAAAATTTTATGTCTCACGCGATGTCAAGTTTATGGAAAATATTTTCCCCTTTCAAACTATATTAAATCAGTCTTTTACACTCACCTGGGAAGTTGTTGACACTCCAGACTCTCCAATTCAATCACTTTTAATTGATATATCTCCAATTGCTTCTCCTCTGCCAGTTCGAGAGAGTCGTTCTATCAGTGGCTAAGCTTATAAGTCCATTTGCTCCGGCTAGAATCACGCGTGTCCTAGTTCAGGTAATTCCCTTTCTCAGCGTTGTCCTTCCTTTTCTTCTAAGGAACAAACCCAAGCTTCTATCCCATCCAATCAAGTGCCCAATCTTATTATTTACCAACACCGAAAAAAATGAAAATTCTTCCATTCTGTTTGCCACCTCTCCTGTACAACCAGAGAGTTCCTCCCCACCCACTCCTCCAGTCTGTTTGCCACCAACTCCTATGCTCCCACCTCATCCTCCTATTAGTTTGCCATCACCTGCCACCTCCTCCTCCTCCAACCCTTCCAAAGACCCAATCATAACATAACATTTTCTTCCCCAAAAAAACATACAATTATCATGTCCAGCTTCCTGACAATATTGCCCCTCCTACCTACAAGCAAGCTCTAAAGCACACAGAGTGGAAGTTAGCCATGAAATCTGAATTTGATGCGTTAATTCAAAATCAAACATGGGAATTGGTTCCTCAGGATTCTAATAAAAATGTTGTTCATTGTAAGTGTATAATAGGATCAAATAAAAAGCTGACGGTTTGGTTGATAGGTACAAAGCTCGGTTGGTTGCCAAAGGATTCACTTAGCGTTCAGGTCTTGACTATTACTGTACATTCAATCCAGTTGACAAACCCAACACCATTCTCATAGTATTTTTCCAAATGCTGATACTCCATCTAACGATGCTACCGAATAGAAGAAATTCATTGGAAAATTACAATACTTGTCTTTTAGCATGCCTGATGTTTCTTACTCAGTGAACAAATTGTATCAATTTATGCATACCTCGTCTGAAGCTCACTGGAAGACTGTTAAACATATTCTTTGATATCTTAAGAACATTGCTAACTGTTGGCCTTCAAATTGGACCAAGCACCAATCTTGTTCTCTCGATTTTTTTATGCTGATTGGGCTGGCAATCTCACTGATCGAAGTTCCACAACGGGTTATGTTATTTTTCTTGGCCTTAGTCTAGTTAGTTGGTAATAAATAAAACAATGTACCATTGCTCGCTCATCTACTAAAGCAGAGTACCGGGCTGTTGCTAGTGTCGTTGATGAGACCACTTGGGTGAAAAAAATTCTCAATGAACTCGATGTTCATATCCCCACACCACCTACCACTTTTTGTGATAACCTTCATGTCACCTACTTATGTGAGAACAACTGTCACGACCCAAGCCTAGGGCCTAGACGTGACCGGCGAATGGGGAACCCGAAGGAACCCCAAACAAGCCTCATAGCATATCATTACACATCCTTGGTCGCGGAAGCAATTAAAATGACCATAAGCGATAAGCATAATCAAGGGGGAAATCAGGACTAAGGGAGCAAGAGAAAAAAAAAAGGAATGATACATAAATACCATAGATGAGTCAAACTCAAGCATAATACACAACTTGTCCAACACCACCTCTAAACATGGGTACTTAGTGGGGGCCAAGACAAACTACCGGGCTCACCCTCATAGTCAAAACATAACTAAAAAGAAAAAAGTCTTATACATAGCAAAAGATCATGAGCAACGTCCCCGGAATGGAGGACTCACCAATAACCTTGATAGGAAATCGTATTAGCCACACGGAGGAGGAGGGTCTAACGGTGCTCCGGTCCCTACATGGTGACATCATGTAGGCATAGAGTATGCGTTAGTACGTTTGAATGTACTAAGCATATGGGATGCAATGCAATGCTACAATAGATGGACATCATAGGAAAAATGCATAATCATACCCGATAGATAGCACATAAATGAAATGATATATATAATGACGCTTACATAGAAATCATATTTAGTGGGACGTAGTACATGTGTGGTGAGTGACCATCAATATAGTATTTCCAAGGCCTACCACCCCCTTGGAGAGGCGAAAGAGGTACAAACCCCTCAATGTGATTACCCGGGCCTACCACCCCCCGAGCTAGGGACCAAGGTACAAACCCCTCGATATGGTTATACGGGCCTACTACCCCCCGTACTAGGCAACCAAGGTACCAACCCCTTGATACGGTTATACGGGCCTACTACCCCCCGTACTAGCCTTGGTCGACTCACAACACTTTTATAGAGAAAATCATATACATGTGTCCATTTCATCATCATTTCAATAATTATATAACCATTCGATTCATAGGACGTACATTGGACCTTACATTTCCTAAGGATTCTATAAATGGGCATTTTATCAAACACATGATGGGCTATTGTTCATGCAAATGAAATCATGTACTTCAAGAGTACTAAGTCCAACCAATTCCGAAATACATATAAATCAGCCCACCAACAACATACATATATATATATCAACCTTCATAATTTGATCATGGAAGCATGAAAACCATAAACATCACATAATAATTCCATTTCATGATAATATGCAAAAATAGACCATAATAGGATGTGTAGTAGTAATTCCATAATTCAAGAGTTCATAAATGATCATAAGGACCCATAAACTTTAAGTAAAATAGAGGATAAATGGTTGGAATTGTGGAAAGGAAGGTTTCCACAATCAACCCACATACCTCAACTTTGGAGAATCCTTGATGAAGATTAGAATGGAAAATTGAAGCTTGAGATTGAGTCTTGAATCCAGAATTAGAGCTTGAGATGTTTGAATTTGGTTGAAGATCTTGGTGAAATTTTGAAGAGGGCTTAGAGAGTGTTTTTGAGTGTTTTGGAGCTAGAACAAATTATAACTAAGTATGGGACAATCCTCTTTTTATAAAAGAAAAACGTCTCCAGCCGCTACAGTAACTTTGCTCACTGGAATTTGCAAATCTGCTCTGACAGGTTTTACGAAATGGTCATAATTCCCTCATCCTAACTCGGAATGAGGTGAAACCAAGTGCATTGGAAAGCTAACTCAAAGGGCTTTAATTTAATAGGTGGCGTCCCTTCCAGTTCCTTGTGTGCTAAGAGATATGCCCCTTTAAAGTTGACCCTGAAAATCGCATTTTTTGCAATTTTCGAATTTTGATACGGTTGCTCTAAAATTCGGGTTAGACCCATTTCCCACTCCATTTGACCCCCTGAATAAGAATATGAAGTCGAATTTCTGAAATCATGCACGGATTTTGAGATATATGGAAATTACAATTATAGGTGTTTTCGAAGCACATTTTCAGGCATTTTTGGGGTCGCTTCAATATCTCCCCCTTGGGAACATTCGTCTCCGAATGTTAAAGAAACCTACATGAGGGACACAAATATGACAATATCAGCCCACATAAGGATGCAACAATGCCCTTACACCTTATTTCAAAAACCTCAACATAGTTGTGAAACCACAATGAACTTGTAAACTTAAACATGAATGTTTGCAATGACATGGGGGCTGAACTTAAGACATGAGATTTTATAAAGGGCTTAGATCAATACCTTAGGCTTGAGTGGAGTGGAAAAGATAAGGATATCGCCTTTGCATGTCCGCTTCGGCCTCCCAAGTAGCACTTTCAACTTGTTGATTTCTCCAAAGGACTTTAACAGAAGCCACATCTTTGTTTCTCAACCTCTTCACTTGTCTATCTAAAATATGGACCGGAACCTCTTCATAGGTCAAATTATCTTCAACAACACCCACAACATCAAGAGACACAATGGCATTCGGATCACCCACACACTTCTTCAACATAGACACATGAAATACCGGATGAACCAAATCCATTTCGCTAGGCAATTCCAACTCATAAGCTACCTTGCCAATTCTCCTCATCACCTTATAAGGACCCACGTATCGTGGGCTCAACTTGCCCTTCTTACCAAAACGAACCACACCCTTCATGGGTGACACCTTCAAATAGACCCAATCACCAACTTGGAATTCAAGAGCCTTTCTCCTCACATCGGCATAGGACTTTTGGCGACTTTGGGCCGTCTTCAACCTTTCTCTAATCATCCTAACCTTCTTAAGAGCCTCCATAACTAGATCTGGTCCTAACAAGGCTACCTCACCAACCTCAAACCACCCAACCGGTGATCTACAACACCTCCCATAGAGAGCCTCAAAAGGAGCCATACCGATGCTAGAATGATAGCTATTGTTATAGGCAAACTCAATCAATGGAAGATGATCATCCCAACTACCCTTAAGCTCCAATACACAAGCCCTAAGCTTATCCTCAAGTGTTTGGATAGTCCTTTCGGCTTGTCCATCCGTTTGCGGGTGAAAGGCCGTAGTAAGCTTAACTATCGAACCTAGACCCCTTTGAAAGGACTTCCAAAAGTGTGAAGTAAATTGAGTACCACGGTCCAATATGATGGATAGAGGAATCCCATGCAACCTTACCAAGTCATGAATATATAACCTTGCATAATCTTCTGCCCCATATGTTGTCTTTACCGATAGAAAATGAGCAGATTTTGTCATCCTATCAACCACCACCCAAATAGAATCAAAACCTTTTCTAGTCTTGGGTAAACCAACTACAAAATCCATATTAATTTCTTCCAACTTCCAAGTAGGAATCTCTATGTCTTGGGTTAGACCACCCGGCCTTTGATGTTCGGCCTTGACTTGTTGACAACTATGACAACCGGAGACGAATTTGGCAATGTCCTTCTTTATGCCTCCCCACCAATACACATCCCTCAAATCTCTATACATTTTGGTGGAACCGAGGAGAATGGAGTAGGAAGAATTATGAGCCTCCTCAAGAATTTTCTCCCTCAAACCATCAACACAAGGCACACACAACCTACCTTGGTACCTAAGGGCACCATCTCCCCCTTGGGAGAAAACTTCCACCTTGCCCTCTTTCACCAAGGCCTTCAATTCTAACAAGGAAGAGTCAAGATCTTGTTTTGCTATCACCTCATCAACCAAGGAAGACCTAGTACCATCAACAACGACCACACCACCATTACCAACCTCTTCCAACCTAACCCCCAACCTAGCCAATCGATGCACCTCCCTAGCCATTTCCCTATCACCAATATCAACATGAGCTAGGCTACCCATAGACACCCTACTCAAAGCATCCGCCACCACATTAGCTTTACCGGGATGATAATGCACACTCATATCATAATCTTTAAGAAATTCTAGCCACCTTCTTTGTCTCAAGTTGAGATCTTTTTGGGTGAAGACATATTGGAGGCTCTTATGATCGGTGAATACATCAACATGTACCCCATACAAGTAATGACGCCAAATCTTTAAAGCAAACACCACCGTGGCTAATGCAAGGTCATGCGTAGGATAGTTCTTTTCATGCACTTTGAGTTGTCTAGACGCATAGGCTTTCACCTTACCATTTTGCATTAGGACACAACTCAAGCCAACTCTAGAAGCATCACAATACACGACGAATCCCTCAAGCCCATCCGATAGTGACAATATAGGAGCGGACACAAGTTTATCTTTCAAGGTTTGAAAACTCCTTTCCTACTCGTCGGTCCACTCAAACTTAGCCTTCTTTTGTGTCAACTTAGTCATGGAAGAAGCAATAGAAGAAAACCCATTCACAAATCTCCGGTAGTAACCCGCTAAGCCCAAGAAGCTCCTAATATCCGACGGGGTCAATGGCCTAGGCCAATTTCTAATCACATCGGTCTTCTTAGGGTCCACCTTAATACCATCCCCCGACACCACATGACCTAGGAAGGCAACCTCCCTCAACCAAAATTCACACTTTTCATACTTGGCATACAACTTTTCCTCTCTCAATCTTTGCAACACAACCCTCAAGTGACCCATATGTTCTTACTCGCTATGTGAATAAATTAAAATATAATCAATGAAGACCAGAACAAAGGAATCAAGGTAGGGTTTAAAGACCCTATCCATTAGGTCCATGAAGATAGCCGGTGCATTGGTCAACCCAAAGGACATGACCACAAATTCATAATGCCCATACCTAGTTCGGAAGGCTATCTTGGGAATGTCACACTCCCTCACGTTCACTTGATGATACCCGGATCGAAGATCAATCTTAGAGAAATGGCTAGCCCCTTGCAATTGGTCGAACAAGTCATCAATCCTAGGAAGAGGATATTTATTCTTGACGGTGACCCTATTGAGTTGCCGGTAATCAATACACATCCTAAGGGACCCATCTTTCTTCTTCACAAACAACACCGGTGCACCCCATGGTGATTGGCTAGGCCTAATAAAACCCTTCTCCAACAAGTCCTTCAATTGTTCCTTCAACTCCTTTAACTCCGCCGGGGCCATACGGTAAGGGGGAATAGAAATGGGTTGAGTATCGGAGAGGAGGTCTATGCCAAAATCTATTTTCCTTTCGGGAGGAACACCGGGAAGGTCATTAGGAAAGACATCAAGGAATTCATTTACGACCGGAACCGACTCTATAAGAAGGGTTTTGGACTCCACATCTCTAACCCTCACAAGGTGATAGAGACACCCCTTAGAGATCAACTTACGGGCTTTAATGCAAGAGATGAACCTACCCTTGACTACCACATTTTGGCTTTCCCATTCAATAATAGGTTCACTAGGGAATTGGAATTTGACCCTACGGGTTCTACAATCAATGGAAGCATAGTATGCATGCAACCAATCCATCCCAAGAACAACATCAAAATCGACCATGTTCAACTCAACAAGATCACAAGGCAATATTTTATGCAAGATGCAAATAGGACAATTTCTATAGACCTTCCTAGCAACAATATATTCACCAATAGGAGTAGACACCTTATATGACTCACGCAACAAGTCGGGCTCAACATTAAACTTTTTGGCAACAAAGGGGGTGACAAAAGAAAGAGAGGCACCCGGATCAATTAATGCATATACATCAAAGTCAAAGATTTTCAACATACCGGTAACGACATCGGGGACTTCATTGACCCCTTGCCTCCCATGCAACGCATAAAATCGATTGTGCCTTGGGGAACCATCTTGTCGGCCCCCTCTCCCCAAAGAAACCGCATTGGCACCTTGTGGACGGACCTCCTTACCCTTGTTGCGATTTCAGGGACAATCCATCGCCTTGTGCCCCATTTCCCCACAACTATAGCTAGCACCGGTATTTCTCAAGCACAGGCCACCATGGCCCTTACCACATTTCGGACATACATCAATAGGACCCATAACACCAACACCTTGGGCCCTTGGAACATCATTGGCAAACCCCTTATGGGGCGCATGAGAAGACCCTTAGCCTTGATGAAACCGGCCTCCCCTTCGACTTTGGAACTTGCCCTCAAAACGGGCCCTCTTGGCCTCATGACCCCTCCTCTTCCTCAACTTCTCCTCCTCCATTTGTTCGGCATAGACCATCAAGCGGGACAAGTCCATGTCACTAATCAACATTGCGGACCGGCATTCTTCACTCACTAGGTCGGACACACCCATCACGAATTTGTTCATTCTAGATCGTGAGTCGGCAACCAAGTGTGGAGCATATCTTGAAAGTTGGTTAAACTTGAGGGCATACTCCCTCACACTCATAGACCCTTGTTTTAAATTCATGAACTCCACCAATTTGGTTTCCCTAAGCTCAAGAGGAAAGAATCGATTAAGGAAAGCCATTTTGAACTCTTCCCAAGGCACCACATAGTTTGCCCCCTTCTCTTCTTTCCATTGGTTGTATCATATTTGGGCCACCCCTTTTAGTTGGTAGGCCGCCAACTCCGCCTTATCTTCTGACCTCATGCCCATGATAGCTAATATCTTGTGGACTTCATCAATGAACTCTTGAGGGTCATCATCTAACTTAGACCCATAGAATTCCGGGGGATTCATCCGCACGAAGTCTCTCACCCGAGATGCCGAGGTAGGAGCCTGAGGAGCTTGGGCCCCGTGGTTGGCTTGATTAGCCATAGCTTGAGCAAATAAAGTAAGGGCATCCCAAAGATCCCCATTGGTCGGTTGTTCCTCGGGTGCGTGGGCTTGTCTTCCTCTTGTATTAGGCATGATCTAGCATGGAAAAGAGCAACCGTTAGGGAAGAACTTGATTCAACTCTATAGCACGATTTAGAACAAGGAGAAGGGAAACATTTCCTAAAACGTCTCATAGCCTCCTACTCATAGTTGTGGTGCACAACACAACCATGAATCGGACTCCAATCAACGCGGTGTGTTGGACTCCGAGGATCTATGAACCTAGTGCTCTGATACTATGTTTGTCACGACCCAAGCCTAGGGTCTAGACGTGACCGGCGAATGGGGAACCCGAAGGAACCCCAAACAAGCCTCATAGCATCTCATTACACATCCTTGGTCGCGGAAGCAATTAAAATGACCATAAGCGATAAGCATAATCAAGGGGGAAATCGGGACTAAGGGAGCAAGAGAAAAAAAAAAGGAATGATACATAAATACCATAGATGAGTCAAACTCAAGCATAATACACAACTTGTCCAACACCACCTCTAAACATGGGTACTTAGTGGGGGCCAAGACAAACTACCGGGCTCACCCTCATAGTCAAAACATAACTAAAAAGAAAAAAGTCTTATACATAGCAAAAGATCATGAGCAACGTCCCCGGAATGGAGGACTCACCAATAACCTTGATAGGAAATCGTATTAGCCACGCGGAGGAGGAGGGTCTAACGGTGCTCCGGTCCCTACATGGTGACATCATGTAGGCATAGAGTATGCGTTAGTACGTTTGAATGTACTAAGTATATGGGATGCAATGCAATGCTACAATAGATGGACATCATAGGAAAAATGCATAATCATACCCGATAGATAGCACATAAATGAAATGATATATATAATGACGCTTACATAGAAATCATATTTAGTGGGACGTAGTACATGTGTGGTGAGTGACCATCAATATAGTATTTCCAAGGCCTACCACCCCCTTGGAGAGGCGAAAGAGGTACAAACCCCTCAATGTGGTTACCCGGGCCTACCACCCCCCGAGCTAGGGACCAAGGTACAAACCCCTCGATATGGTTATATGGGCCTACTACCCCCCGTACTAGGCAACCAAGGTACCAACCCCTTGATACGGTTATACGGGACTACTACCCTCCGTACTAGGCTTGGTCGACTCACAACACTTTTATAGAGAAAATCATATACATGTGTCCATTTCATCATCATTTCAATAATTATATAACCATTCGATTCATAGGACGTACATTAGACCTTACATTTCCTAAGGATTCTATAAATGGGCATTTTATCAAACACATGATGGGCTATTGTTCATGTAAATGAAATCATGTACTTCAAGAGTACTAAGTCCAACCAATTCCGAAATACATATAAATCAGCCCACCAACAACATACATAAATATATCAACCTTCATAATTTGATCATGGAAGCATGAAAACCATAAACATCACATAATAATTCCATTTCATGATAATATGCAAAAATAGACCATAATAGGATGTGTAGTAGTAATTCCATAATTCAAGAGTTCATAAATGATCATAAGGACCCATAAACTTGAAGTAAAATAGAGGATAAATGGTTGGACTTGTGTAAAGGAAGGTTTCCACAATCAACCCACATACCTCAACTTTGGAGAATCCTTGATGAAGATTGGAATGGAGAATTGAAGCTTGAGATTGAGTCTTGAATCCGGAATTAGAGCTTGAGATGTTTGAATTTGGTTGAAGATCTTGGTGAAATTTTGAAGAGTGTTTTTGAGTGTTTTTGAGTGTTTTGGAGCTAGAACAAATTATAACTAAGTATGGGACAATCCTCTTTTTATAAAAGAAAAACGTCTCCCGCCGCTACAGTAACTTTGCTCACTGAAATTTGCAAATCTGCTCCGACAGGTTTTACGAAAATGGTCATAACTCCCTCATCCTAACTCGGAATGAGGTGAAACCAAGTGCATTGGAAAGATAACTCAAAGGGCTTTAATTTAATAGTTGGCGGCCCTTCCAGTTCCTTGTGTGCTAAGAGATATTCCCCTTTAAAGTTGACCCTGAAAATCGCATTTTTTGCGATTTTCGAATTTGATACGGTTGCTCTAAAATTCGGGTTAGACCCATCTCCCACTCCATTTGACCCCCTGAATAAGAATATGAAGTCGAATTTCCAAAATCATGCACGGATTTTGAGATATATGGAAATTACAATTATAGGTGTTTCCGAAGCACATTTTTGGGCATTTTTGTGATCGTTTCAACAATAATCTTCATAGCCACATGAAGCATATAGCTATTGACTTCCACTATGTTCGCCAACAGGTTACCAATAAACATCTAATTTTAGAGCACATTCCTAGTTCAGACAGTTGGTTGACACTCTCACAGAACCACTTCCAAAGAGCCCCTTTCATCTCCATTTGTCCAAGATAGGCGTTGTTGTACACCATCTATCTTGAGGTGGGCTGTATTAGAGCATTGTTACTGCCTACATTTTTACTACTTTTACTGCATAGGTTGTTAGCTTTTTATCCACTACTTTAGGAGGCGGTTATCTCATATTTCTAGTTTATAGGTTTAATTTCCACCATAGGAGGGACTCTCTAATAAAGTCTCTATTAATTAGTGTATATATATCAGTTTGGTATTCATCAATAAAACCATCCTTTTTCTATATGTTGCTGAAGTAATTATATCTATTTCACAAATGATAATATGTGATAAGAAATACTGAACAAAAAAGTTTAAATTATATTTTATCCAAAGCATACGTTTTCAATCAAATTGATCAAAATTTTGGAATTAAAAAAAAAGGGACTCTGATTGGTCTGAAATTTTGAAAATCCATAATAACGACCAATTAAGAAATACTTTTTGGTTCGTTATAAGAGTTTTTGGTCATATTTTGATATAGGGGTCCTTCCATTGATTGTCATGATTTAATTAAAGTGAAGTACAAGTTTCATGTGTTGTCTTAGATATAGCTCCATATTGGATGAAATTAATACAAGTCACTACGTATTTAATCGCAAGTTTTGGTAATCTATATTAACTCTCCTAAATAGAGTAATATATTATTGAATCAATGTACTAGAGTGATTTTCACTTGACTTAAATTCATAGTCGGCTATCCATCTATGTTAGGTCTGTATAAGTTTATGAAGTGAATAATCGGTCATTATACATGTGTATTGCATGAATAGTTCTCCAATCCCATGGATTGGCTATTCGAGATCCATGGATATATATGTATAAAATGAGTCTTGAATTTTATTATTTGGGATTATTTGAGTGAAGTATTGGTTTCATGTGCTGGTGTAGACCTTCCTCCATATTGAGTAAAATTAGTACAAGTCATTATGTATTTAATCACTAGTTTTGATAATCTATATTAAATCTCCTAAACTGTGTAGTATATGAATGGATTAATGTAACTAGGGTGTTTTTCACTTCACCTAAACTAATAGTGGACTCTCCATCTGGGTTTGGTTTGTATAAGTTTATGGATTGAATAATCGGTCATCATACATATGTATTACATGAATAGTTCTCCAATCTCATCAATTAGCAATTCAAGATGCATGGATATATATATATATATGAATAACATGAGCCCTGAATTTTTATTATTTAGGATTATTCGACATATTATGATCTATTTAATGTATTATATCTAGAATTCTCAATAGACTTTAGGAATTCATTTTGTATGACTAAAGCTTTTCTTTCTGTAATGATAAGATATTAATTCAAAGAATGCATTGTACATGTACCTTATGTTATAAGAATTTATTTTTAGTTTCTAATGAGATAAGATATGGATACTCAATATATTTTTCTTGTAACTCTCCTACTATTGAGTTTGATGAATATTTTTTCTCTTGTGATATATTGATAGGTGAATTCTTTTTCATAGTATTATCTGTTATGAATTGAATTATATTAATTTGTCTCATAAGAAAAAATATCTTTTAAACTGAATAAAACTTATCTATACACTAACGTCTAAGTCATTTATTCGAGATAAAACTTCGAGGTTGGTTAAGGGATGCACATATCGTTTCAATGTGTAGTCACTACCAACATGTGAGTCTTGTTTAGAAGGAAATATGACTAAGAGATATTGCCTTTAAAAAGGAAATAGAGGTAGTGATATGTTAGAATTAATCTACTCTAATTTGTGTGGCAAAAGAGAATTAAGGCAAGAGGTGAATTTAAGTATTTTGAAATTTTGATAAAAGGTTACTCGTGATATGAATATTTTTTTAAAATTTTGTAAATCTGAATGTCTTGATAAATTCAAAATCTTTAAAGTCACTGCAATATGATTGTATGTATACCTATCTGCAGAGCTAATGAGTCACTTCTCTGATAGAATTATTGCATTTCAATTGTGTACATTAGGCACTCTATAATAGATTGGTGTAAAAGAGAAAGAAGATAGACTCTTATGAAAATAATAAGATTAATGATTGACTTATTCATTGTTATTTTGTTTCCTTTGAGATATGTTCTAAGAACTACATATCACATTTCAATTCAATTTCTTTCAAATCAAGAATGAAATGTGTGTGTTAATTGGATATCTAAAAACAATGAAAGAATGTATATTTTATCGTCCTAAAGAAAATAAGTCAATTGTTAAGACAACTGTCAAATTTCTAGAAAAGGGTCATTAAGTAATCCATGTTCCTAGAAGTAAACTAGTTTTACACGAGCTGAATAAAGAAATAACAAATGAGTTAGTTGTAAATTCAGATGCTCAAGGACATCTAATCGATATGTCAGAATTTACATTCCATTGCATTTAAGTAGTAGGAGAAACATTACTAGACATAAGAAAACTAATACCTCAAGTAGTGAGAGTGATGTTGGGGAGATTAAAGAACATTACATGAAAAAGTTGTTGACATTTCAATACTGAAGGGTTTTGAAGAAAATATTAAGACTCAAGAACATGAAAGTATGACTATTGTAGTAGCACATAGTCGTAATGGGAGAACCATAACGAAGATTGATTTGTTTTGTATGTTTAAGAGGAATTTCATGATATTACTCCTGAAAGGAAGTAAACTTTTGAAGAGTTTCATAATAGGACCTCTAAAGATCTAATACAAAATTGATAAGTTATGACGAAGCACTACTAGATGAAGTTGCATAAGAAAACAACTTGGTAAGATCCTTTTGATAAGAAATATAAAAGGAATATATGAGAAAGTTGTAAATGCATTGTCAACTGGCAAAGTGGGAGATTCTTAGGGTATATACTATTAAACATGTGTATAGAATAGTATTCTAACAATTTTCAAGATAAAATATCCTAATGCGAGAATATTAGGGTATATATTATTAACCATGGATTTAGATATAGTACATTATAACAATCGTGTTGGTTATAAGTCTAAGTGAGAGATTATCGGGATATATACTATTAACCATATGTTTAGATAATATATTTACAGTTGAATAATTATTTATTGTGTTTTAATAAATGTTTTAATAGATCCTATATTCGTTTATGGTGTCTGTTTACTTATATAGTAGATTATTTAGTGTAGACAATATTAGCTTATACATAGATGATTAAATTGTCTGTTTTTATAATTATAATGTTTTTTGTTCACAATATAAGATGGAAATTCGACATACCATCAGTAGGATTGTAGCACAATATTATATATAATTTATTTTAATTATGGGAATGGTATAGTTTCAACTTCTTGTGCTAGTACATTTTGTATAGATTGAACAAGACAGAGTAGAGATAGTTGCTTTAGACTGACTGACAGAAACATATTCTCTAAACTGTTAAATGCACTTATATTTTTAATCCTGATATAACTATTATGATTTGTATACATTAACTATCATTTTGATTTATTAAAAGGTGAGATTCTTAGATGGGGTAATATGCCTTGTCGATTTTGATGATAATAACATATATTGGTGAAGTAATAAGTTAGTTGATAGAATCCATGCCTTGATATAGAGATTGATGATATGCCTTTTTGAGAAGCTTATAAGTTTTTATTGTGTCAAATCTTGCAAGTTGATTTATGAATACAACACATAAAATAAGTTAAGTAGTTCTTTAATGGAAATTGATCATTAAATTAAATTCGACAATAATTTAATTAATTAATTAGTATCTCTAATCTTAACATGGGGAATTACATAACTGTTTAATGAGAAATATCGAAATATAAATAGAGGAGTGCAATTACCAATTTCTGGTGGAATGATTTATTATTTATTATGGTAAGAATAATTCAAATTAATTATTTGATATTATTTCTATAATATGAAGTCCCAGTAATTAATTTTGTGGTCTCTACAATGCTCATATTTAACTAGAACTCAAAATTATATTCTAAAGGGAAAAGGGAGAAGTAGCGTGTCTTTCTCTAGTCTATTGAAAGGGAGAGGTACATGTCTTTTCCTTTTCTAAGGAAACAGAAGTGCATGTCCTTTTCTATTCTAAGGAAAGGGAGAAGTATGTGTCTTTCTCTTTTCCAAGGAAAGGGATAAGTACATGTCTTCTTGTATTCTAAGAAAAGACCGTGTGTTTCCCCTACTGCTTGGACTACGAATAAATCTCTATAAAGAGATATTCTTTTACCCCTTGAAGAGGAATAAGTTTTCTATACGATACTTGCCCACCCAAGTATTGAGATAGTTCAGAAGTGAACTTGGGATCACTGTAGAAGATTGCAGAAGTGTCGTTCAGTTTGTGGACTGGCCTGTGGATTTGGTTGAAGGTTCGAGCTTGTTGACTAACTTGTGGATTTTCTTTAAGGTATCTTCTCATGCTTCAAGAGGTAATTCTTGAATTAAAATTCAGATAACTTATGTGCTCTAGAATGATTGTATGTATTCTAGCATAATTAAATTATGTGTTTTTATTATTTATGTAAGCAGTATGATTTTGGTATGCTTCCGTTGTGCATATAGTTTTCCAACACCCACAAGCTAATCAAAGTTGAATCAATCTGCTAGCCACAGATTGATGAATGAACGTGTGTGTCACGAACCAGGGGTACCCCGTAGATATAACATGGAGTATAGAACCACAAAGGACTCCATAGAAGCCACTTAGCTCTCATAACATAAGAAATAAAACAATAAGAGTAAAACAATACTCCAAGTTCAAAAGCTTTATAAAAGAAAAGCGGAAGTCTAAAACACTTGTCTTCATATAGCCATCTAATACAATAGAATGAAATTGGGCCTAACCCATACATCATGTCCAAAAGAGAAATGCATGAAAAGAAGTGAAACAATAAAACTCCATCCTCGAAGCATGAGGACTCACCAAAGCTAGGAAACCTCGAACTCAACCACTAGCCATGAAACACTAACTATCGGACCCTAAATTTATGGAAATGTAGGCAATAGTATGCGTTCGTACAAAAGAGTGTATCAAATATGATAGTTATGCATAAAACATTGAAATCATGTTAAGAAGGGACATTTTTGTAAGTATGCAATGATCAAGAGAAAACATGTATTTTGAGAGTTAGAAACCATAAGTCATAAAACCATGATCAATGGAAGTGAACATCTCTGAATTTATGTGAGATACCTCTTGAAGTATCCTTAGTTCATTATTATTGTGGGAATGAGACTTAACCGACATAAAGACCGTGTGAACTATAACATGATCCCCCGGTTTCTCCCACACCAAAAAGGGTTGTCCTACTTGCCAAGGTAGAACTATGAACTTCTAGCTTAAGTGGATCCACTAGCTAATGTACTTTAGACATTCATCCTATTGGGGCACATAGGTAAGGGATAAGGAGATTTCTTCTAAAAGCCCAGGCTTATCTGACGTAAGGGCTTCCAACTAAATATCCTCTCAGTGCTAAGCATAATTCCCACAGAGTATTTACTAAGTCTTGACTTATCTTGTCTTTTAAAGACATGGGTAGTCACCCCTTGTCTTATCATAGGATAACTCCTTAGACCATGCGTGAGAATATCATTCACAATCCATGATCTTTTCACAATAGCTTTTAAGGCTCATATTCATGCACTTCATGATAGAGATGCCCTACTAATACTAATGTAAATAGTTTTGAAATCGTGGCCTATAATCATTAATGGCATATACGAATACCATACTAATCAGGACCTAATTTAGGAAAATGGCCCAAAAAAGCATTGAGGGAAAATCTAGATGTCATTCATGTCATATTGCCAAGCTTCATAGAACGTATAGACAATCTCATCTCTATGCTTTTCTTGAGTAATAAACATACTTTGATGATCATGCATTCTTTTCAATAATTCATAAGCTTCTTCATAGTTTCAAAGTAAATCCATCTTCAAATTCATTTACATCTATTTCATAAAGAGAAGACATGCATATTTTCATAAATTCATCTTTCAAGGTTCAAAACCCACTTTCGATCTTCAACATCTACAAATCATGGGTAAGATATGAGTTTATAGAAATTCATCATAACATAATATAATTCTATCAATTCATGCTTGATTTCATAAAAATCTTCTTTTATAATCTAAACCCACATTATTTCATCATAATTAGAAAATATAGGATTTACATGGGTTCATAGGGGATCATCATAAAAACCATAGTATTTCATGAATTCATGCATAAGATATCCTAATTCACTCATTTAAATCAACATTGAAGACAACCCATGTCAATTGAATTTGGGAACTCCATAGATGGAAGGAATCCATGGATGAAAACTATCATACCTTGAAGCGAATTGCTAATCTACAATGGGGGAATTGAGAATTGACTTGAAAGCCTAGGTTGAATGCTTCTTCTTCTTCAAATTATATAGCAAGAAATATTTTGTGGAGGAGAATTGATCTCTTTTTGTAATTTGAAAGAATGACTTGAATGGGCTAATTTGTGGGTTGAAAACACTTATATAGGGGTCTTTATGAAGGGCAAAACAACTTAGTATAGAATTAAAATAATTTGAAAAGACTTTTAAGATCCTAACTTTAGCTCGCCGAAATTTACAGTGAGTCGACTTGGGGGCTAAGTCAACTTAGGTGATAAGGGAGTCGACTTTGGCGACATGCCAAGCGGAACAACGAGCTTGACTTAGCTCACCTAAAATTACAGAATACTGGACTCACAGGTCAAGACAAAAAGGCGAGGTGGGTCTACTCGGCGGATCCCCAAGTCGACTATGAAGTATATATTTTCCCTTCTTTAAATCTGGGGTGTTACTGTGTGATCCTATATTATGAAACAATTTAGGCACAAGAGATATATGAGTATGCACTTTGAATATACTAAATATTGGGAAAATGAATATAAATAAATATGATAGCATGATAAATTCAAAACATGATAATTCTTGAACACATGAAACATACCAATCGGTTAATCTTATTTCATAAATCATGAAAAGGTCAATGCAATATAAAAGTGATGATATATGCATAATACATAAGCTAAGTGAGAAATAATATATTTTGTTGGATGTTTACCGTTAACCGATATAGACCTTGTGAGTTATAACTTTAATCTTGTGTGTTGCACCCACACCCAAAAGAAATAGTCCTACTTTCCAAAGTAAGGACCTTATACTTAACCTTAGGTGGATCCACTATCTAATTCATCCATTCGAGATATACTAAGGGGCGAATGACATTGGGATTCACCCAAATACACTTGGTTCTAAGTAAACTCCAAATAAAAAAAATCATAAAGAGTAATCTTATCATAATCATAATACTTTTAAAGGCAAGATTCTAATTTTCACGACATAAAAATAGACATGGTTGAATTTTGTAACACCCCGGAAATTCTATGACTTAAGTTAGAGCCTCACCTTATGAATAATGACTTAAAAATAGTTAAAATGATGTTTATAAACCTAAACTAATGTAATTGACTTGGTTTGGAAGAGTAAAAGTCTAAACGTCAAGAAACGATCACGACGTCCGGAAACTAGAGAAGAATGTGTTCTAGTGTGTCCTTAGGTTTTGGGCAGGTTCGGGAGTGTCGTATGATGGTATAATGAGCCAAAGAGGTTTAAAATAGGTAAATATATGTTCCTAGGGTCAGAACGTTTGAATACGATGCCCCGGGGCCACCCTAAGGGGACCCGAGGAGGACCCCAACCTTAGCCAAGCAAGCTGCCAAGGCAGCTTGCAAATTGCACTTGGAGGGAATAGGGGCGCATCGCGCACTTGCTCCCCCAAGGAGCAAAAAATCAGTTCGCAACGCGGTTGTGTTGCGGACTCTACTGTCTCGAAATTTAATTCCAAATATCTTCAGGGAACAGCTCTGCGTCGCGGACTTGTTCCGCGATGAAAATGCATAAATTCAGAAAACTATTTTTACTTCATTAAAGAGTCCATTTAAGTGAGGGGTATTTAGGGTACTTTAGAAGACGTGTATATAATGATTTTTAAGTCAATTTACCTCACTTTTATCACTCAAACACAAAACCCCAAAGATCTAAACCTAAAGTTCCTCCTTCTCTCTACTCTCTCTCTCTCTTCTCAAGAACTCCACTGAAGAAGATTGGAACTTCAAGAAGAAGACCAACTCTCCAAGGTTTCAACTCAGATTTTCGTGGTTAATTCATCTATAAGGTATCTTTGCTTATCACTCTTTGGATTCCTTTCCCCAAGAGGCCCCTTCAAGATCAATTTCAAAATCTCCAATTTCTAGGTTTCAATCCAAAAACATGGGTCTTCTTTCTAAGTGAAATTGATGTTATAAACTGACTTTGATTGATGATATATGAACAATTATGGATTAATTTATGTTGTATTGGTGGTTTCTTGAAGATTTCCCCATGAGACCCATGTTTCTCTTTCTTTTCCTAATTGTAACCCTAGTTTGTGTTGGATATTGATTGAAGGCGATGAATTGAATGTGATGTTATGTAATTCATGTTGTATGATGATTCTACACTAGGCTATGTATTATTTCTATGAATTAGGGTTGAGTCATTGAATGAAGCCTTGAAGGCAATGAATAGAATATGTCAATTGCTTATATTGATGTTGATTGTGTTATTACTTCATGAATTACCTTGTATCATTTATTGTTTATGAATTGCTTGGTGATTGAAGTATGAATGTCCCACGAAGGGCAAGAACGTATGAAGGTTGGTTCTTCTTTGAACTCAAGTATGAAAGGTGAATTACTTAGATTGTAATGATGTTATACCTAATGTGTTATTCTGGTGTTGATGACCTAGTTTCCTTTTCCTTAACCCTCTACACTTGAATTAGCTATGAAGTATATATGTATAATATGGTATGATTTCTATATGATTGAAAGGTAGTTCTCATGATTGTAGTGTAATGTAAAGTGAAAGGTTTACTCACTTGCTAAGTGTTTCTAAAGTGAAAGGATTGTTACTCACTTATGAATACATATGAGCTATTATGATAAGATGTCTACATAAGAGTCTAGTAAAGGTTAATGTGAACTTATGTGATGACTAAAGATGATTAAAAAAGGGAATCAAATGCTTAGCACTGAAAGGGCATGTAAATGAGATGGGGGTCTGACGTTTAGTAAGTCCGGCTCCCCACATGGGTTTCCTCATGTTTAGCAAGTCCAGATTACCTACGATATGTGTTATCTCATGAGATGGAAACCCCCACGTTTAGTATGTTAGGGTATGTAGAAGCAATCTCCTTGACCCTTAACTATGTGCCCACATAAGACATTAGCTTAGTGGATCCACCTAGATAGCTATGTACGAATGGTTACACCTTAGGCTAGTGTTAACCCTCTCTTTTCGATGTGGGAGTAGAACACCAGATTCCATGTAGCTCTCATGGTCTATGTCGGTTATTGCAATATTTCCCTAATGTAAAAGTAAATGAAGGTATGAAAGGAGTGAACTCTTACTAGGGCTTTCTTAAGGGTTTCTACATAGTGTAAGGGAGGGTATGGGACTTCTCTTGCACATTGAACTTGTGGGATCCTAAGAGATGGTTGTAGTAGTGTTCTCTTATGATTTTGATGATTATGACTTATGTATGTTGAAGCTATGTTATGTATGATCTTTATGAATATGGTAAGTTATGATGAAATATGATCCAATCAACACAACAATTACATCATAATTATATTCACTTTAGTCTCAAAGTGATCTAAATGCATAGGGCCATCTGCATGTTGCCTTTTCTTGATATTTTAGAGCTATGGATATTTGATTGTAACCACAATGTCAATAATAATCCTTGTCGGCGAGTCGTTCCAGTATTTAATCCATAAAAGGCACAAGGAAATGCTTTTTTTCAGTGCTAGCATTCAATATTCTATAATCCATGTATACTCTCCATCTAGTCACCAATTTAAAAACTACCAGATCCTCTTAATCATTGGAAAACACACTAATTCCTTCATGTTTTTGAACACATTTCACTTGGCACACCCACGTATATGCAAAATTGAGTAAATCACTTATGCATCTAACAAAATTATTATCTCTTTCTTGACTATTTCTTGCATTGGTGTGTTAAGTCGGCGTTGATGTTCAATAGATGGAGAGCATCCTTCGTGGAGGCTGATTTTGTGTGTGAAAATACACGATGGAATCCCAATAATAGCTACAATGATCCACCTCAGGGCCTTAAAATGCTTTTTAAAAACCTTCAACAATGCCTCGACTTTATCTTCAATGAACTTAACAGAAACTATCACTGGCAAAGTTTTATTATCACTGAGGAAAGCATATTGAAGATGTGTTGGAAGCGGTTTCAACTCAATAGTTGGAGGCTCAAGTATTGATGATTTGTAAGATAGGTTAAGTCTATTTTTCAAATCAAAGTCAAACGTCTTTGGGTTGTACAAGTAGGTGCCCATTCCTGCTAATATGTTGCATGATTCATCAAACTCCTATACATAAATGCCTGAATGATTCAATATGGCTTCTGATAATGGTTCTTCAACAAGAAACTCTTTGATGTTCCATTCATTAGTTCTAACGAGAGTCTCTATTTGAGAAACTCTTGCCAATCCAATAGGTTGGTTCATAGCTTGATGTACGTTGAGCCTCACCTTATCCCTACTTAATACCAAGTTTATGTCTTTTCCTTGTATATTTAAAAAGGCCTTTCCCTGTGAAAAGGAATGATCTTGCCCAGTAAAAATGAATGGACTTCCCCAAAACATTTGACACTTCCCTCTCCCTTTCCACATCCACTATCGCAAAATACACAACAATAGAAATATGCTTGACAATAACCAATAAAACATGAATTATTCCCACAATTTCTTTAATTGAAAGGTCACCCATTAGTAACTTCATTCGACATGGTGAAAAGGGCCCAATGTAATACCTAATAAATGTTGACTAGGGCATAATGTTTAAATTTGCATCTTCAGTACATAAAGCACCTATCCACACTCCTTTATCCAATTTGATATGGGATTCCAAATTGCTGACATTCATTATTCAATCTCATTCCCCATTCTGAAAGAACGACATTACAATAGTTCGTAACATCCATCACCATGTTTTCATAAAGACAGAAGTGTAACACCTTGAATCTCAATATGAAGAAAATCCCAATTTTAAGAAAACTGGTGCCAGTACCAATGAAACCACCGACAGACCGTAGGTATAACCACACACTGTAGGTTGGGTTATGTCATTAAGGTCCAAAATTTTCTGGTCTCTGATCCCACCCACGGTGGACCAGTACGCTCCGTGGATGGATCTATGAACCGTAGGTGAGGGTCAGCAGCCAATTGGAGGGAAATGGTTGTTGGGTCAACTTAAAACTGTCATATTTTTTCGCACATATGAACTTTGTAATCCATGACCTTTCAAACTAAGAATAATTGAATCCTCTTTCCAACGCCGCAGAGTTTGCTAAAATCCAAGCTCGAAGTAAAAAGTTATGGTCATTTTATTGAAGCCCTATCAGGCAGAACATGAACGATGACCCCAAATGCTTGTTGGTAGTTCAAATGATAGCCTATCAGTCCTGTAGTAGATGGCACTCATCAGTTTTGAGTCGAGGTCATTTAGTCCTTTTCCCTATGCATTAGGCAATTAAACTACATCGTTTTACTCAGTCTAAGCCTAATAACATAGTCAGACATACCCAAAACCCTTATTCTCCAAAAATCATCGAAACTTGGAGCAAAAAGAAGGGGAAAAGTCGACCAAACCTCCCAATTACAAGCAGCAACATTCTTAAAAGTTCAGAACCAAAAACAAAAGAATTTCTCCATAGATTTCATCACCAGGTATGTGGGATTTCACTAGTAGGTTCCTTTCATCCACTAGGTCCTTAGAATTTAATCAGATCCTTGATTCTACATAGTTTGTTTAGACCTAGGATTTGTAAAATCTTGGCAATTTGTTGTGATTTTAGTTGCTCTAAAATCCACAGTCTAAATATCATGTTTTCTTTGAAACGTTGCTTAATTCCTTGAATAAAACTTAGAACCCTACTTTGTGTAAATTCACTTAGTTCATGAATTCTACTTGATTGCCTAGTTAGACAAAATCTAATGCTCCACATTTCGAATGACACATTCTCGGTATATAAATGTTGCATTCTCAGTTAGCATGTCAATATTTTGAGATATTAAGTATTTAGTGCAATTTTGCTTCATATATATTCAGTTGGGAGTAAACTTAGCACTGAGTTGTACTAGGGTTCAGCGTACCCTAAACTTCAAGAATAACATGTCCATGTACGATTAGAATCCCCTTTGTTGGGCATTAGATTTAGTGATCATCCCAGTCATACCTTTACACCCTGGCAAGGTATATTCGGTCCTCTCGATAGGGCAAATACATTTGACTCCACGTTTAGCTCACGTGGTTTATGTCGGTTAGTAGTAGCTCCCACAGTCAGACTCTTAGTGCATTTGTGTAGCATCTCACAAATTGAAAGAACTAGAAAGAACTAGAATTAGAAAGAGTGATTTTTGGAAATAATAAAAATCTGGAAAAATTGGTTAAGTTAAGTTAAGTTTGAGTTTTCGGTCAACTTCAAATGACCGTAAATTTTGGCTCTGAATGAGTTCGGTGTGTTTATCATAGGAAAGATCTTGGAATAATCTTTCCAACGCCACCTAGTTTGCGTGATTTCGAGTTCGTATAACTGAGTTATGCCCATTGGAAGTTGGGACGTTCAAATAAGGAAAGTCCAATTCAGTTTTTAGAAGGGCATTATGGTCTTTTAACCACCCAATTAAGTTAATTCATTATTAGCAATTAAATTAGGGTCTAAACCGAATTGGTTCAGTTTAAAAAATTGGAAATTTACGCTAGGGTTTTTGTAGAAAAAATGCAAGAGGAGAAAAGAAAAGTTAAGAGTCAAGTCAAGAGAAGTTAAGAGTAAAGTCAAGAGAATTTAAGAGTCAAGTCAAGAGAAGTTAAGAGTCAAGTCAAGAGAAGTCAAGAATCAAGTTAAGAGAAGTTCATAAAGTTTTCCAAATTTTTAACTTTGTTTAAAGACTTGAGTTTTGAGTTGAGTAAAGAGTAAAGTTTGAAGTTAATTTCTTCAAAAGAACACATATCGGGACTATGTATTCCCAAAGAATAAATATTTTTACATTTAAGCACGAAAGGAAACTGAGATTTCCAAAAGAGCCTTCGAGCTAGTTTTCAGTAAAGAGTAAGAGTAAAGTTCAATCTCCAAAGATTATACGGGAAATAAGTATTCCCAAGAGTTAAAATGTTTTCACATTTGAGCAAGAAAGGAAACTGAGATTTCCAAGAGTGCTTTTAAGCTATGTTTTTGAGTAATTATCTCAAACCAAAGAAAAAGTTCTGTTTTTACAAACATATGAGCTAAAGTATATTTTGGGAGTAGTATTAAGCACCGATATGGGGACGAGGTTGAGTTCAGATAACTCATGTCTCCATAAACCATGTAGCCATTATGGGTAGTAAAAGATCATACTTTTTAGATGACTCCTTAAGATGCTTTTTAGCATAGACTAGTGGATCCACTTAGTTAAGCGTTCTATTGATGGAAAAGTATAGGACAGTTCTGGCAGTGTGGGCAAGACGTTGTGTGACCACTTAAGCTCAAAGTGGTGGTTGTCGGTTAGAGAAACTCCCACAGAAACTATATTACTTTATTATATGATTAAGTTGAGTTTGTTATTTCATTTTATTTAAAGAACTAAGTTTTTTTATACTATTTTAAAGGCTTTATATATATTGCATGTGTTTTTATTTATTTATATTGAGTTAAGTTATTCAGGAGTTAAGTAAAGCCAAGGTAAGTGTTTCTTTCATATTCTTTTCAAGCTTAATTTATGTTTAGCATTCCAACTCGCATATTCATACATTCAATGTACTGATGCCAGTTGGCCTGCATCTTATTATGATGCAGACACAGGTAAGCAGGATCAACATTCAGCGCATCGATGATCCAGTTGAGCATTCAAAGTTTGTTGGTGACCCTTATTCCTTTCGGAGGATCCCTTTTTATTTCTTTTCAGTATTTACTTCATTAGGATGTCGTGGGTCTTGTCTCGACATCCATCTCAGTTATTAGAGGCTTCATAGATAGACAGTTAGTTAATTCATTTGTCTTTATCTTGTTATTGACTTATGTTTAGTTTTGAGTTGCCACTTTGGCTAAGTTAAATGTTTATTTCTAAAACAATATGAGTTTAGTTTGACACAGTTAAGTTATCTTGCATTTGAGTTCTTTTCTTAATGCTTAAAGTCTTTCGCTGAGTAAGTTAGCCAGGTCAAGTGTTCATTTGGGGCCAGCATTAGTTCTTGAGTGTCGCCACATCTAGGATTTAGGCTCGGGACATGACAAACTTGGTTGCAGAGCACAGAGTTCAAGAGTCGTAGGGAGTGTATGAAGACGTGTCTGTATAGTCCTAGTTATCGATGTGAAGCTCGCCACATCTTTAATAAGGAGGCTACAACATTTAGGAATTCCTTCACTTCTTTCGTACTCAGTTCATGCGATAGAGTGCATTTCTATAACAGTCTCTTTCGAACTCGTGCTTACGCGTAACCTATTTTGAGCTGGCTTATGGTCGAGTGTGCCTTCATGAGACATTTCATTCCTTGTGAGTTAGGAGAAGCAAAGAGATGGTTATTGACATGAGGAACAGGATGAGTTTATTCGTAGTTGGGTTAACTCGTCTGTCAAGTAAGGAAAGTAAGGCAACCATGCTAATAGGTGATATGGACATTGCAAGGCTGATGATCCATATGCAACCAGTTGAGAAGGACCAGCTGAAGGGTAGAGAAGAGTTTAAGAATAAAAGATTTAAGACATCAGGGAATGAATCCGGGCAACAAAAGATTAAGGCGAACCGGCCTTCTTTCCAACATAAGCATAAAGGACCTTCTCTGTCATCTTCTAGTGCACCTGCACTAAGGAATAAATGTGAATACAATAGTCTGAATTCTCAGAATTTCAGAGTTACACCTGTGCATTCGCAAGGTTGAAGGACTCAATGGGGTGCTAAAACTCCTGCATGTGATAAGTGTGGTAGTAGCCACTCAGGGGTGTGTCTTGATAGCTCCATTGGTTGCTTCAACTGTGGCCAGAAAAATCATTTTATGAGAGAGTGTCCTTAGAGCAGACAGAGTAATGGTAATGGGGGCAATAGAACCTAGTTTTTTTCAGTGCTCCACTAGATAGAATTGCATCTAGATGAGCTATTCCAAGGGCAGGCTGAGAAGGAAACCGTCTTTATGATATCGGTAGTCGCCGAGAGCAAGAGGATTCGCCAGATGTTGTCATTGGTATAATCCAAGTCTTCAATTTTGATGTTCTTCCAGAGCAACTTATTAATCCCTTTAGTGTTTCTATACCTGGTGGTGAGTTTTTTCTAGCAGAAAGAGTCTATCGTGATTGTTCTGTTTTCGTCAATCACAAGAGTACCATGGCTAATTTAGTTGAGTTAGACATGGTAGATTTTGATGTCATTCTAGGTATGGACTGGTTTCAAGCATGTTATGCATCAATAGATTGTAGAACTCGAGTAGTTAAGTTCCAATTTCCAATGAACCAGTTATAGAGTGGAAGAGAAGTTTAGCAGCGCCTAAGGGTCATTTTATTTCGTACCTTAAGGCGAGAAAGTTAGTTTCCAAGGGGTGTGTCTATCACTTAGTCCGAGTTAATGACTCTAGTGCTGAGATACCTCATATTTAGTCAGTTTCAGTAGTAAGAGAGTTTCCAGAAGTCTTTCCTGATGATCTTCCCGGAGTCCCTCCTGAAAGAGAAATAGACTTCGGTATAGACATTCTTCTAGATACTTGTCCTATCTCTATTCCGCCATATAGAATGGCACCAGCAGAGTTGAAAGAGCTTAAAGAGCAGTTGAAAGATCTTTTAGAGAAACATTTCATTCAACCAAGTATCTCACCTTGGGGCGCTCCGGTCCCATTTATGAGAAATATTGATGGTTCCCTTATGATGTGTATAGATTATCGTCAGTTGAACAAGGTTACTATCAAGAATAAGTATCCTCTTTCGAGAATTGATGATCTTTTTATCAGTTTCATGGTGCTACTTGTTTCTCTAAGATAGATCTCAGATCTAGCTACCATCAGTTGAAAGTAAGGGAATGTGATATTCCCAAGACAACATTCAGGACCCGTTTGGTCATTATGAGTTCTTAGTTATGTCCTTTGGTTTGACCAATGCGCATGCAACATTCATGGACCTTATGAATAGAGTATTCAAGCCTTACTTAGATATGTTCGTTATCGTGTTCATTGATGACATACTAATCTATTAACGGAATGAAGAAGATTATGCTAGCCATCTCAGAATAGTTCTCTAGACTATAAAAGATAAGGAGTTATATGCTAAGTTCTCTAAATGAGAGTTTTGGCTTGAGTCAATGGAGTTCTTGGGCCTCATAGTTTCCGATGATGGAATTAGAGTGGATACTCAGAAAGATAGAGGCAGTGCAGAATTAGACTAGACCCACATCTCCAACTAGTATTAGGAGTTTCTTGGGTTTGACTAGATATTATAGAAGGTTCGTAGAGGGGTTCTCATCTATTTCGTCTCCTTTGACAAAGTTGACTCAAAACACAGTAAAGTTTCAATGGTCTGAAGCTTGTGAGAAAATCTTTCAGGAATTGGAAAAAGGAGGTTGACTACTGCCCTAGTATTTACCTAACCCGAAGGTACGCAAGGCTTTATTGTATATTGTGATGAGTTTAGAGTTGGTTTGGGTTGTGTTTTAATGCAGAATGGCAAATTCATAGCTTATGCCTCTAGACAGTTGAAAATTCATGAGAAGAACTACCCAACCCATGATCTAGAGTTGGTTGATATAGTATTTGCTTTGAAAATATGGCGTCATTGTCTTTATAGTGTTCATGTGGATGTGTTCACCGATCACAAGAGTCTTCAGTATGTGTTTAGTCAGGAAAAGCTTAATCTCAGACAGATGAGGTGTTTAGAATTACTCAAAGATTATGACATGAGTATTCTTTATCACCCATGTAAGGCTAATGTTTTTGATGATGCCTTGACTTGGTTGTCTATAGTACCACCCATTTTGAGGAAGGTAAGAAAGAGTTAGCGAAAGAGGTGCATAGACTTGCACGACTAGAAGTTCGCCTAATGGATTCCACACAAGGAGGAGTAATGGTGTTGAATGGGTATGAATCATCATTAGTGTCAGAAGTAAAAGATGAGCAAGACCAATATCCTTTATTGCTTGAATTAAAGGAAACTGTTCATTAGAAAAAGTGATGGTTTTTTAGCAAGGGGGAGATAGTGTTTTTGAGGTATCAAGGTAGATTATATGATTGATCGAACTTAATTAATTCGTTTTTAGGAGTTTAATTGGGGTAAAGTTTGATTTTAATCAGTTTTAGAAAAGTGAATTGCACACTTGGGCTTGGAGAAAGGAGAAAAGAGGAGAAAAGAGAAGAACGTTCAAGATTCAGCGAGATTAGCTTGCGGATTTTGTCGGGGGCGATCCCTATAGGGTATGTGAGATCACATAGCGTTGGGTCCATTCACCTACATGTCAATCATGTTTAATTCAGCGATTTTAATCCTAAAAGAGTTAGAATTTGATGTTCTTGAGTTGTGTTCTTGAATTGTTTTCATTCTTGAACATACATGATTGATGGGTTTTCTTGAGACGTTTTAGCGATGTTAAGAGTCGTTTCGAGTTAGATTCTAGGATACATGTGTTGGGTAACTGAATCTAAGAATTTATTGAGAAAAAGGAAACTTATTTAAAACGATTAGGATCAGGAAACGAGTTGAAAAACTCGTCAGACGCACCTAGTGAGGGCCAGGTGCGTCGCGCCCCCATAGCGCCAGGAAGATGGGGCGGCGCGCCTGCAGAGCGTTCAAAGTAAGCCCCAAAAAGTTGGGTCCTGGCACGGCGCTCCCCGGATAGGTCCGGATAGTCATTTTTCACCCAATTTTGGTCATTCAGCCCGTTTAAGCCTTTCTAAAGTGTATTAACACTTCCTATTAATTCTAACTACTCTAAATGACTTCTACACATCTAGAAATCATCTAGAAACATGATTTACATCCTTGAATTTATAACTTCAAATTCAAGGAAAGTTAAGAGCCAAGTCTAGGAAGTTCTTAGAGTGTTTTCAAGAATTATTTTGCAAATACTTTTAACTTTGTTTTAAGACTTAAAGTTCAAGTTGAGTAAAGAGTAAAGAATAAAGCTTGAAGTTTATTTCTTCAAAAGTATATGGGGACTATGTTTTCCCAAAGGGTTTAAAATGTTTTCACATTTAAACAAGAAAGAAAACCTCGATTTCCAAAGAACGTTCGGGCTAGTTTTCAGTAAAGAGTAATCGCTTTCTAAATGAAGCAAGAGGGGAAACTTTAATTTCCAAGATAGCCTTTGAGCTATGTTTTTGAGCACTAATCTCAAATCACAGAAGAAGTATGTTTTTAAACATAAGAGCTAATATTATATTTATGGGAGTAGTATTGAGCACCGATATGCGAAGAGTTCAGACCACTCACAACCCCCATAAACCATGTAGCCACCATGGGTAGAAAATGGTTATACTTTTTAGATAATTCCTTTACTGTTTTTTACAATAGACTAGTGGATCCACATAGTAGTTCAGGTTCTATACTCATGGCAAGGTATAAGATGGCCCTGACAGCGTGAGGCAAAATGATGTATCATCACAATAGCTCTGACGTGATGGTTGTCGGTTAGGGAAACTATCACAAAAGTTATTGTATTCTTATATACATAGTTATTTGTATTTTTACATACATTTCAGAGTTATGTTGTATCCTTGCATACATACGGAGTTGACATCATGTTTTTAAATAGATTTTCTCTATATTGCACTTGTTTGAAACTGCTTTATATTGAAATGAGTTCAGTTATGCTGAGTTGAGTTGAGCCAGGTAAGTTCTTCAGATTCCCTTCAAGCCTATGTTGTGTTTAGCATTCCAACTCGCATACTCGTACATTCAATGTACTGATGCCATTTGGCCTGCATCATCTTATGATGCAGATACAGGTAACTAGGATCAACATCCAGTGCACCGTTGATCCAGTTGAGCACCCTAGATTCAGTTGGTGAGCCTCCTTGTATTCCGAATGACTCATTTTTATTGCTTTCAGTTTTATTATTAGTTCATTAGGATGTTGTGGGGTTTGTCCTAACATCAATCTCAATTGTTTTAGAGGCTTCATAGATAGTCAGACAATTAGTTATGAGTCTTTTAGCTTTGTATTTAAGATATTTTGCTATGAGACTTGAGTAACCATTTTGGCTAGTTTGAATACTTTGTTTAAAGACATTCTAAGATTTTTCATATGTTCTTTATTTGAAGTTATTTCTGAAGTTTAAGTCTTCCGTTGAGTAATTAAGCCAGGTCAAGAGTTTGCTTGGGACCAACAATGGTTCTCAAGTGCCAGCCACGTCCGGGGTGTAGGCTTGGGGTGTAACAATACTCATCGAGGGAAATGTCCAAGCAAACAACCCTCCAACCATACTATCAAATGCTAGATTTAGCAATTATTACTGTAAATTACCCTTAAGAACAATAGAATTGGGCCCAATGATCCTCGCATTCAACCACACCCAATCAATGCATGACCTCAGTGATTAGACGAATATTAAGATTGTCGAACAACCATGATCACATAGGGTAGCTCTTCTATGAATTCTCATAAGCAAGTGGTACATGTTGAACCACCAAAATACTTTAACAACTCCAAGACAAGTAGAAACCACCAATTATGTCATTTTAAATAACCAAATCTTCCCACTCAACCAAGAGAACATCGCAGGATTTAGTACCCCTAATCCACCACTAGAGATCCACCGAAAAAATGAAAACACATTAGGGCATAACTAGTGAATCATAGTAACAATACTAACAACCACCATAAATACTCTGACCATTTACCTTATTATAAACCAACACTTTTAAAAATGAAACATTTCTTAGGTACTTAACAACCAATAGTAATAAACTTATGACTCAACCCAAGTGTAAGTCCTTTCACATGTTCAATACCGGATACAATTTAGCATTTCTCACCATGCCAAATCATACCTTTACAAAATACATCACCACGGATGTAGACTTACAGTGAAATATTTGAATTGTAATTTCCATTGTATAACAAAATCCCCTTATCTCTAAACATTAGCTTATACCTTGAAATTGTTTATGAATTCATGGATCTTCGCTTATTATTGATCGTCTCTCCATCGATCTTACAATACCTTTCACTAAAAATTTGATCGTACTCATGCCTAAACTCAGAACAGAGACGGATCACTTATCGTCACACTCGAGCTAATGTCTATCAACTCCTTCCTCAAGTCGTTTTCAATAGTTTTTAACCAATCTGAAGGACTTGTGACACTATTACCATAGCCATAAAAAAACAAATGCAATCACGCATCTCTGAACCCAATTATCTACCCCTCTGAACATATCCCTTCAGCCATTGCAATAAAATAAAACATTCTTGCTCTAGCTTCTCTCTAAAGGATGTACTACATTCCACTATATTTTCCTTCATTACTACCCTAGCTCTTTTAAATTCTATTCTAGTGGTGTCCCACCATCTCTTATAACCTTCCATGCAACCACGTTACTCACCAAATATTAGGAAACCACAACCTGAGATACTCGCAAGTCATAATTACTACCCAAGTTCACTTAACCGCAATCTTATTATATAGTTGCATCCCATCAGAAACTATTGTTACCACTATGCTTAGTCAGCCCTAACTATCACTACGAACTCAACCTTTTCATCAACACGACACCTCAAACTCAGGCACACTCATCAATTTCAAAGGACTAACCCCATTTTTATACTCACTTTGTTACTAACATCTTCAATTGCTTCCACCCAAGTATATTCAATGGGACTTTCTTTATCAATAAGCTTGTCATTCCGGTATTAATCCACTCACTTATAGCTTAAGATAATATCACCAATCCTCATACCACCCTCCCCTTTCTTAACAAACAAGATAGGAGAACCCCACGGGGAAGAACTAGGACGGATGAAACATTATCAAGAAGTTCCTGGATTTGAGCTTTAAGCTCTCTCAATTCTGCTGTAGCCATACGATATGGAGGGATGGAAATGGGGCGAGTGCTAGTTCCCAAGTCAATGCAGAAATCTATATCTCTATCCAGAGGCATACCAGGAAAATCCATAGGAAACACTTCCTTAAACTCAGACACCACAGGAACAGACTCAACCTCAACATCCCAAACATGAGCTAAATAAGCCAAACAACCCTGCCCTACCAGTTGATCTTAGTTAGCTTAGGCTTGTACACCTCTTCCTACTCTAATTTTTCCCTACCGGGGATCTCTAGAGTTACCGACTTAGTATTACAATTAACCCCGGTATAATATGGGGGACAACCAAGTCATGCCTAAGATTATATCAAGTCTGTCATATCTAGCATAACCAACTCAACCCAAATCTAAAAAATCCATAACCACAACAGGACAACATGATACACATGGTCAACCATGACTGACTCTTCAACTGGGGTAGAAACATGGATGGGGGCATCAAGTATATCATAAACAACATCAAATCCCAAGGCAATTGAACTGACACAAATGAATAAGTAGAACCTGGACAAAAAAACTATAGTCATCCGGGCACAGATAAGAGTAGGACTAGTGAACACTGCATCACACCCTCAAACTCGGTCTTGCCCGAAAAAACATAAAACTGAGCCCTGTAATCTTCACAGACAACCTCCTTACCTTGCTACACTACTCATTTACCCGTATTACCATTTCCCCGACGTCTACGGCCTCGCTGATTTCCTCTTTATATGCCCAGGTTATCCAAAATTTTAACACAATTTATAACTTATATTCGACTGTTGAACACTAAATTAGATTGCGGGGGTTAGTTCAGGTACGATTAGGGGTCCATAATTGTGACTAAGGGAACACATGGGAGACATGGCTGGAATTCTGTCTCGCCCTGTCCCGCTCTAGCGGGAGAAATCCCGCACTGGTGGTCTCTCCGTGGCATGGAAAATCCCGCCCAAGTGGCCCTGACTTAAACACAACCCCTGCCAACAATTTCTGGGGTTCCTCTCGTTTCTTTATTTCCCTTAGATTCCCCAGCTATAACTAGGCATTTAAGAAAATCCCTTTAGCTAGGTCAATCATTGTCTATCCCCCTGTCAACCCAACAAATTACGCACTTTAGAATCCTTTTACATTGTTTCAACACTACAACATACATATCCTAAGGATACACCCAGACTCTCACACAGTTATCAGTTGGTCACAATACATTTCCAGATTTCTTGCTTACGAACCACATCATAATTTATCTAGACCCTTGCACCAAATCTCGTGATGAATTTCTTTTGGCAACAAGTTTCATGACACTCAAGCAGTTACAACTTGCAGATAAGTCCAATTTTTTTAATTATTTCATTCCATCGATGACCATTACTGATAAACTATGCCTTATATGGCTCCTAAGGTGAGATACCAATTGTAACCTTCTCAGTTCCAATTAACTTGCTTGTGTCCCTTCAGCCGGGACTATGGCGTGTAGTTCACTTCTTTGAGATATCAATTGGACTCAACTCATATGACAAGCGACAATAGTAATAAGCGATCCACACAAACCTGCTAATTTCAATCATAGAACTTGGTCAAACCCAATTCTTAATCGCCTCAACCTTTAACTGATGGTAACCAGACCTTAAATCAATCTTCGAGAAAATCGACGCACCTTGCAATTGGTCAAAAAGGTCATCTATCTGAGGCAATTGATACTTGTTTTAAATGGTGACCCTATTCAATTATCGGTAGTCTATACACATCCTATCTTGCTAGTGATGGTGTTACCGATGTTGTTGATCTAGCTCGAACAATAGAGTGAAGGAGGAAAGATACCAATTTGTATCACCAGATACCAATTGGATTCAAGTCATAGGACGAAGGAGTAGAAAGAAGTGAGCTTTTCCTAAAGTCCTATAGCCTCGCGAAGAAAAGTATGGACGTCATCATACCATTCCGCAAGACTCTACTACACTGGTTTTGGTACAATGCGATCAACGAACCTAGGGCTCTGATACAAACTTTGTCATGACCAAGACCGTCGTGATTGACACCCACACAAACCCTGCGATGGGAGAACCATTACTACAACCCAAACAAACAAATTTTATGAAAACTAAGGCATTTAAAGATACAGAAGAAGGTTTAAATGACTATAAAAAGGAGTCCCCTTAAACTCCAAGGTTTTAACAAACAACTAACCAAACTAAATGCGGAAGAACAACCCCTAGAACCTGAAAGTTATTGTACCAAAACTCTATGAACGACAAGTCTAAGTACAAGGTGTAAAACCCTGAAACTAAACAATACCTTAACAAATAGTCTGAGTCCGAAAAGAGTGGACTTAAACAAGGAAGATCCATGGCAGCCTGAAAAAACTGGTTGACCCTTGAATCTAGTCACGATCAATAGTCACTTAGCTGAGGTCTATCAATAGCCGCCTGAAGATGCCCTGTACTCAAAAAAGAAGAAGCAAGTGCAGTATCAGTATACAATCACAGTGTACTGGTAGGATCACACGGCTATCTCAATAACTGAAAGACATGCAAGTAACCAAAACATCATAAAACAGGCATACACAGAACATATACAATATTATTCATCTTTTCAGGATCAATGTAGTCTCCTACGTTCTCAATTATACACATTGGTTATCAATTTAGAGCAAAAAATAATCTTTCAACCTCAATCACCATTACATATGAACGTAATCAACTCAAGTAGATACACAACACAATTAAATGGTCCTCTCACGGAACCCAATTCAATGGTCCTCTCATGGAACCCAATTCAATGATGCTCTCATGGAACCCAAACCCAAACTGTTAGTGTACTGGTTCATGGTATCTGATCCAATGTTTATTCCGAAAATGGCAACCGATCCCATATTTATGCTGAAACGTGGTAATCGATCCCATATTTATGCCGAAAAGTTGCAACCGATCCCATAATTATGTTGTAACGTGGCAACTGATCCAAGTTAGTGTGTCGAAACGTAACACCCGATTCATTCAAAAACCCACAATCACAATCACAATGTATATTCTTACAATCATACAACAAAAGGTGATTCATGGCATACAATTATTCATATATCCTCATTTACGATTAGGGTGATCAATAATGCAACATTCGCATACATACATGCATTACAATGAGTAATTACAAACATAAAACACACCAATAATGAAATCACAACCATCACCTACCTCGAATCCAAGCTTGAATCCCCTAAGGCACTTGAATCTTCCCTTTCCGGATTCTTCCCGCTTGTTCGTGGTCTAAAAACATACAATTAACACAAGGATCAATAAACGAGGCCTAATTACCATGATTATAATCAACATTATCAACCATATGCCAACCCAAGATCCCATTACCCAAATTAGGGTTTTTCCCACCATCCCAATAGTTCCAAAATCCCCAACAATAATCACCCAAGAAACCAAGTTCTGCGGATCCAAAAACGTATTCGGGGAGTGAAACTCTTACCTTTAGCCTTAAGAATGGTGGAAAATAATGAAGAAAATCCCTCGGTTCGTTCCTTAGTTCTCAAGTTCAAAAATTGCAGAATAATACAATTTTGGGGTTTATTTCTGACTTTATGCCGCGTCTGTCCCGCCATAGTGGTCTCACCCCACTACAGCGGCCCAGCCCTGGCGGCAGAAATCCCGCTATAGCGGCTTGCACAGAACAGTGAACAATTTTAATAATTCCAATACCTCCATTTCACAACATACCTTCATCCCGCGACACTAAAAAAATACTTGTTCTTGCTAAGATTAATTTCAGGAGTTCTATTCACCCGAATTCAATTCCCTAATGTCATGCGGGTTCCTTAACGTCCTAGCTATATACTAATTTAATCAAAATCATAATTAGATCTCCCATTTGTTACCAAATTTCCCTAGATCTCACTGACTCTGATTTCTTCCACATTTGGACTAGGTTGGGAAATTTCAAGATACTATCAAAAAGTTTTCCGGCCCAAATTTTTTCCCCGTTAGCTTTCCATACCGACAGAATCAGGTCGATACAAATAGATATTCCCATATCTTTTTCCACACCTCACGAATCAAAATTTGTTTTTTTGGAGGTAAGATCTTCCTCCAATTGTAAGGTGTTTAATTCTTTTCGTTTTAAGACATATTCAAATTATCTAATTTATTCCTTAATAGGATTTTATTATTAATTGTATTGAAAAAAATATTCTTCTTTAGAGCTAAAGAATTTTAAATTGTATCAATAATATATATATATATATATATATATATATGAAAGATTAATAATAATACTTTTAAAGTTTCTCTAATACCTCTAAATTCTATGATATGATTTTTAGTTAAGTCTACATTCATGCTAAAAATGAATAGGTCTTTCAAGATAAATTTTTTCTATATGATCTAGTATTACAACATATAGATAATTTTGCTCCACATCATAACCTCTTAGACATGATATGACACTACCTTGCCAAAATCAAGTAATGAAAAAGTTTAAACATCTACACTTGATTAAACCCACCATTGATGAAAGTATTTTTAGTATATTTAAACTCATATGAAAATATAGTTTCTTTAGAGAAAAATAGAAAGTATTTTTTTATGTGAAGATACTTCAAGATTGACAAAGAGGTTTGAATTTCCCAAGGATATCATTGCTTCTATTACTTAAAATTGATGGGAAAACATTTATTTTCTTTATTTTGTGGGGGTATTGTAGAGCTTTTAATAAGATTTTTAAATGTTCGGGGTATTGTAGAACTTCTACTAACATATATAAATTACTAGAAAACTAGCAATCATCTTTATTTTATGTTAATAGTTTATTCATAATCTAGGAGATGCAATAGTGGTCATTCCCATATTTTTATCGCACTTCAAAATGATGTTTTAGTGTTAGGTTTTGAAAGATTTGATAGGTCAATATCCATATTATTTTGGGAATTCTACCACTTTGATTAAGTACTAGCAAGTGATTAGTTTCCATCTTTCTTTTTGAGAAAATCTCTATTCTTTCATACAATTTTTTATTTCACAAAGATCTAAATATATTTTTCATATTTTATACTAGAATATAAATAAGCAACACCAAATTAATGGAGATGAGATGCAAGTTCCTGCATCTTTTAAAGCACCTGAAGAATCAAAAGTTAATGTTTTGGAGGTAAGCATAGTTTTTCTTTTGTAAAACATATACAATAGGATGAAACTTTTCATTAGACATCCAATTATTTAGTGAACATTAAGAGATGCATTGCTCGAATCATATTTGATTTTATTACAAAATGCATAAGACTCATGGACATGTATCTTTTTTTAGGATTTTAGCAGTTTGATTAAGTTCTCGAAATGTAAATCTAACTATTCTTTTTTTTTTCATATTTTAAACTAGAATATGGATGAAAATATCAAAGTTGATGGTGATGTGGATCTAGTATTAATGGAAGTTCCCATAAGTTTTCTCGCACTTGATAAATCAAAAGGTTATGTTTCAGAGGTAAGCTTTAGAAAAGTTTCTTTAATTATAAAGTGTTTAGTTTAATTTCCTTTAAGACATGAACTAAAATTATATTTCCCTTCCCTCCCTCCCCCCCCCCCCCAAATTATGTGATGTAATTTGACTAGACCAGGAGTAAGAACACACCTTTTTGGTTTATTTTTCAAATAAGTGAAACCCAACAATAGTAAAATATTTATAGTGCCATTAAATATTTGCCAAATAATTAGGAAATAAATCATGATTTTGGGACTGACCAAAAAGGAATGTATGTCACATTAAATAGAATACAAAGAGAGTGTATAAATAATAGTATTAATAAATATAAAGTGTTTAAATATTATCTTATAATTTTAAATTATATCCTCCAATTGTGCCTTTTTTTTAGTTAGGTCCTACATACATTTAAAAATTATAGGTCTTTCAAGATAAATTTCGTCTGAATGATAACACAAATAAATATTTTTGTTTCGCATCTAAAGAACACATGACACCTCAGTATAAAATATATGTAAGGTAATGAAAAAACTCAAACCTTTACCCTTGATTAATAGACATAAAATAGGCATTGTGATTTTGATCAAAATTTAACAAACATTGAAATTAGCATAGAGAACATGACTTAACATCTTTACGCACTTCATACTATATTATAAATAAATATATTAAAAGATTAATGGAATTTATTTACCATTAAAATATACTTTTTGAAACAGGAATATAAAGTAAAAAATATTTTTTCTGTGAAGATAAGAGAAGTGTTATAAAGAAAATCATTGTTCTTGTTATTAAAGGCATAAGAAAACCTTCTATTTCTTAATATTTTTGGATATTCTGGGACTGTTATTATGTTTTTAGAATATTAACTTACATGTAGATAAATTAATAGCAAACTAGCAATTTTCATCTTTATTTTCTTTAAATAATGACTTTTCAATATTTTATCCAATTACTTCACACAATTTTTAATTTTACAAAATATATATCTAAGTGTTTCATATTTTTCTACTACAATATGGATAAGAAGCACAAAATTGATCGTGGAGATGTAGTAATGACGGTTCCCATATCTTCTATTCCACCTCAAGCTGGTGTTTTATTGGTAAGTTTTGAAAAATTCCTCCATTATTTAACATACTTATTATTAGGTGTATAGTTCTTTTCCTATTTAGATAGGTGTAAAAATCTTTTGATGTATTTAGAAATAACTTTTTTCAATGTTAGTAATGTTATGGAATAAAAACATTTGGATGAACAATGATGGTTAGTGTTGGCTGATTGTATTGATTCATAGTGATGGTGATTGAGAATAAAATAGGCACATCAACATCTTAGTTCTACTTCATATAATTGAAATCATTATATTTTGTTCTAAGCTATTTTCAATATCTTGTGTACCACTTGAAAATATTTGAAAATAAAAATGTTTGAAAATAAATTTCGGATATATTTGAATTTCATAAAATATAACTTTTTTTGGTTACATAATGAGAAGAGTAAGAATAAGGATATAGAGATGATACCAGAAAATATGCATTACCTGCATACGCATACATTTGAACAGAGAAGGTAAAACTGGATCATCAAGAATAGTTCTCGTCAAGATGAATCAGCAATTTTGATTACGTAAGTTTCTTCATCTAAATAATAGAAATGTTAATTTAGGCAATATTAATACCAAGCTATACTTTGTTTGATGAATTATGTACTTAACGTTTAATAATTGTTGGCAAATACGTCTACTATCATTTGGAGACAAAGGAAAAGTTTCGATCTATGATAGAGGTTTATAAGTTTCTTCCATATGGAGAAATTCCTGAAAAAACAAAAACAAAACAAGTGAAAAGGGAGACACATTGCAAGTTAGCTCAAGAATGTTAGATTAGAATAAATAATTAAATCGACTTTATTTATTCATTGTCACTAAAAAGGTTTAATTTTCAGGTAACACATATACGTAAAACACGTATGTACGGAAACAAATTGATCAAACACTATGTGGTAGGAACGTGTGAATCTTGCAATGGAGTCTACATAAAAGATCGCAGTGGAGTTAATTATTTATCTGAACGTGACATCCCTTCAAACATAGGTAAACAAAGTTAAGAAAATCAAAATAAAACAAATAGCTCTTTCATATATTAGTTTTATTATTGTTTTTTCCATATTCATTATCATAACTATCTAGTTGATTCTTATAATTTTGTATATTTATTGTGGGTAGAAAAAAATTAAAAAAAATGAAGATTTGTTTGGGCATCAACAGGTCAACTTGGGAAGTGATGCATTATGTGCAGATGTGAACTCAGGAGATGTTGCAATAAGTTTTCCTATGAAATCCTTTCTTTACCTTTGAGATTTTGAACTCTTTCTTAGGGCACCTATATGTCGATGAATATTATTTATCTTTCATTATTTAAGAAAAGTACTGAATTTTGACTCTTTCCCATTTCTTGGACTATAGAGTTTGTTTAATGTAAAACTTATAGTACTTATTTTGTCCCAATACTATTGTTCATATTAATAATTTAAAATACAATTAAATTGGGTCAAACAAATCTAATAAAATATATAAATTTCATGTGGATCTTGTAATTCATCGCACTTTCATATGCTCTCAACCTAAAATCAACGATCTCATTGAGGTTTTCCACCTTTGTCTGGGTCGCTCTTCGCCAATCCAGGTTCATATTTTTTAAAGCCAACAAGGCTCTGTGCTTGAGTTCAAAAGGTAGTTGACATGCGTTTACAAAAACAATATGATATGGGGACATTCCTATAGCTAATTTGTATGCTGTTCGGTATGCTCACGAACTGTTATCAAACTTTCATGCCAAATTCGTGTGATTGGCATACATTCTTATCGCAAGAATGAACTTAATCTCTCAGGTTGATATTTATTTTTTCCCACTCATTTTAGGGTGATATGGAGCGGTCACCTTGTACTCCACACCATATTTGGATATCAAGGTGTTGAGTGATTTGTTGCGTAAGTGTGATCTGCCATCACTTAAGTAGATCTAACCCACTAAGGTAATCTAAACACTTAGACTCAGCACACCTTTTCTTTTTAGTCATGTTTGAGATTAACTCTAGACAAGCATACGAAAGTAGAACACATAAACACTTTATAGGAACAAGTCCTAAATTTGTATTAAACTCGCGCCAAAAAGAAGCAAATAAATAGTTTAGCCTACAAGATTCGACCAAAGACCTCTGCCTGAGACTGGTCTGCATGTGCCTTTCAATAAGCTACAACACCCAGTCACATGTCAAGCACATGCCTACAAATTCAGTTGACAAGCCCAACTTGTAAGTTAAATTCAAAATTCATACAACAAGTCTTATCCAAAATGTTGATAAAGCTCCAACGGCTAGAAACTACCCATGCATGTGCGAGGCACAAGCGAGCAGCCTTCAACTTTGGCGCCAAAATCACCCTTCAGTAGCCGAATCATGCCTCTACCTACGTGCCAGTCATGTGTGCTTGTTTTGCCTCACCCAACTTGCCATTGGGGTACAATCTCCTCAGCCGCTGCCTTTATCCAACACTTAGCCTTCAACTTGTATAACCACAACCTTTTCATGATCATAGCCTTATCTTAGTCTGCCTAGCTTTTATCATGCCTTAGCCACATCTTCCTTCACATGACTTCGCTTTTTCCAGCCCTTGTCATGTCTTAGCCACGCCTTGCCTTGCATTCCTTAGCCACTCCACTGACAAGGTCTTCATTTGTTTGAACTTATCCTTGACTGAAGTTACTAGACCTTGAATAGGTTCATCATGTAAATCACTAGCCAAACCCAAGCCGCTCAAACCATAAAGCTGAGGGTCTAAGAAACGCCCCCCTACTAGATGAGCTCATTGTCCTCGATGAGACAGAATCTAAGTAAGCCTGGATTTTATCTTCGAACTGCCATAGAGAGGTTCCTTTTTCCCACGTAGCATCAACACCTGCTTCCCATTCCATAGAATCAGAAACTCGATTCTTCCATTCTTCTTGCTTTTCCAAAGTCCTATGATCCTGAATCTTCTCAATCTATTCTTCGAAATGCGTTCGTACAACAGGAGGAACACGCTTAGTAACCGACCTTGTTTAATCCTCAACATCCTTAGGCAAAGGTTTCAAAAAACTCACGTGAAATGTATGGTGAATTTTTAATCTTTCTTGCAGATTTAACCTGTAAATAACTTCACCAACTCTTTCTATGACTTCAAATGGTCCATCAAACATCGAAATCAGTCCATGATGAATCGTCTTACTGTTAATTTTTTTCCAAATTTAGGGAGTAAGGTTTAGCAACACCTTATGTCACTCCCAGAGCCTATACCCTAAGCGGGACTGGCACCCGAGAACCATTTTTGGCCCCAAGCGAACACTTGGCCTGACTAATTTATAGCAGAAGACTTAAAGCATTAATACAAGGATTCAATACATCTCTACTCAACTGTTTAATAAAATAACTTAGAACGTTTAGAGGTGAAACATTCAACTTGGCCAAAGTGGCAACTCAAGTCTTACATAAGAAATAATAGTGTAATGACAATTGATCTATTAACTGTCTGTGAATCCTCTAAAACAAAGAGGGATGTTTGGACAAGACCCCCGATCATCCTAACACCTAAAGTACTAAAATCAAATGATAAAAAGGAGCCCTCCAGAAAGCAAGGAGGCTCACATACTGACCCTGAGTGCTCAACTGGATCAAAGAGGCACTGGATGTTGATCCTAGTTACCTGTGTCTGCATAATAAAATGATGTCGGCCAAATGGCATCAGTACATTGAATGTACGGGTATGCGAGGGGAATACTAAACAAGACATAAGCTTGAAAGGAATCTGAAAGGAACACTTACCTTGACTTTACTCAACTCATGAATAACTTAACTCAAATGCAAAGTAAATTAACAATCATGGTGCAGTTATACAAAACATTTAAAGCAGGAGGTAGCAACTCAATTTGTTAAAGAAATGCAATAAAAACTCAATTTACATATAAAGTAATAGAATATTGTGGGAGTTTTTCTACCCGACAACCACCACTAATAGCCTAACTGATGATACAATGTCTTGCCCACGCTGTCAGAAATATCCTATACATTGTCAGCATATAGAATGCCTTAACTAAGTGGATCCACTAGTCTATGCTAAAGAGCTCTAAGAAATCATCTAAAAAGTATGATCCTTATCTACCCATGATGGCTACATGGTTTATGGAGACTTGAGTTATTATGAACTCGCATCCCCATATCGGTGCTCAATACTACTCCCAAAATATAATCATCTCATATGTTTTTAAAAACAAATCACTTTCTTTGGTTTGAGATAATTACTCAAAACATAGCTTGGAAATTGTTGTTTCGTTTCTTGCTCAAATGTGAAAACATTTTTAACTCATGGGAATACTTTATTCCCGTATAATCTTTGAAGAAATGAACTTTACTCTTACTCTTTACTCAACTCAAAGCCTTAGTCGTAAAACAAAGTTAAAACATTTGTGAAAAACTTTTGGAATATTGTAAGAACTTCTCCTGACTTAACTCTTAACCTTTTGAGTTAACTCTTAACTTTCCTTGAATTGAAGTATGGATTCAAGGCTCATGAGCTCATGTTAATGATGTTTTCATGATATTTAGACGTTCCTTAGAGTATAAAAATCGACCAAAAAACATAGGGATGTTGCTAAGGAACTAGTATGAAAAGAAGGTGGAAAAGGTGGAAGAACTGGCGTCCCTGGCACTCTGAGAGGCACGGGGCGCCAGCCCTTTAATTTCAGGGGCTAAGTTGGAGCGCTCTGGCTGGAGCGGAGCCCTAGAGCCCAAATTTTAGAGCCCCATTTGGAGCGCTCTGGCTGGGGCGGTGCACCAGGCCCCTGCTAAGAAACCTCCGACTTTTCTTCTTCATTTTTCAACTCTAAAGCCCTATAATTTAGTTGGTTCTTTCTCCAAACACTTACAATCAACTATACCATCAATATATGTAAGATTCTACTCGAAAACACACCTAAAATCATGAGTCAAACTCAAGAAACATCAACAACAAGAACCCACAAGATTTCAAACGAATTATCATCAAGAACTTATAAGATATGCTTTCAAAAAAATACAACTTCGCTGAATTGAATCATGATTGGCACATGGGTGAACGAACCCAATGCTATGCGATCTCACATACCTCGTAGAACTGAATCCTTGGTGAAATCCACAACAAAAATGTAAGATCTTGACGAATCTTGCCTTTTCTTCTCAATTCTCCTCTTTTCTCCTTTCTCCAAGCCCTAGCGTGAATTTCCAATTTTCTAAACTGATCTAGTTCTGATTTGACCCCAATTAAACTTGTAAAATTGAAATAAAATAATTGGTTAAAGAAAAGAACAAATTGCCCTTCCAAAATCCGGATTAGACTTTCCTTATTTGAACAACTCAACTTCAATTAGGCATACCTCTCTAATACGAACTGGGAATCGCTTAAAATCGGCTGCATTGGAAAGATATTTCCTATGGTATCTAGAAGAACACCTAACTCATGCTGAGCTAGGAGTTATAGTCATATGAAGTTGACCAAAAACTCTAACTTAACTTAACTCAACCAATTTTCCAAATTTTTCCTTCTTTCCTAAAATGATTCTTTCCAATTTTATCTCTTTCTAGTTCTTTCAAATAGAAAGATGTTACAATATCTCTCCCTTGGGAACATTCGTCCTCAAATGAGATTACTCTTTCTAGGCAAAGGGTGTAACATCTAACATTCAACTCAAACACCCAACAATTAAATCTAACACATCAAGTATAAAAATTAAAGAGTACTAAGAACAAAATTAGTACCTTGGTCTGGAATTTCTCCGGGCTCAAAGAGATGTGGATATCTCTTCTTCATATCCTCCTCAGCTTCCCAAGTACCTTCCTCAACAAACTGGTTCCTCCAAATGACATTGACTTATGCTACTTCCTTGGTTCTCAACTTACGAACTTGGTGGTCTAGAACCTGAACAGGGATCTACTCATAAGATAAGCTATCCTTGATACCAATATCTTTAGTTGGTATGATAAGTGAAGGATCTCCCAAGCACTTCTTCAACTTGGAAATATGAAATACCGGATGAACCGCTGCTAACTCTTGAGGTAGATCTAACTCATAAGCTACATAACCAACTCTTTTGGATATTCTATAAGGGCTAATTTACCTGGGACTAATCTTACCCTTGTTACCAAATCTCACAACACCCTTCATGGGTGAAACATTCAAGTATACCCAATCATCTACTTCAAACTCCAACTCCCTTCTCCTAACATCAGTGTAGGATTTCTGACGACTGCACTGTTTTCATCCTCTCTTGAATCACTTTCACTTTCTCCATAGCTTGATAAACTAAGTTTGGTCCTATCAACCCTGCTTCACCAACTTCAAACAATCCAATATGAGATCTTCATCTTCTCCCATAAAGAGCCTCATAATGAACCATCTGGATGCTAGAGTTGTAACTATTGTTATATGAAAACTCAATAAAAGGTAGGTGATCATCCCAATTACCTTTGAAATATATCACGCAAGCCCTCAATATATCAAATGATGCGCTATGGTTGCCCATCTATCTGAGGATGAGAATCGATACTTAAGTTCATCTTTAAACCCAAGCCTTTTTGGAATGACTTCCAAAACTATGCAGTAAATTGCATACCTCTATATCCAATAATGGAGATCAGAACTCCATGAAGTCTAACTACCTCTTGAATATACAAATTAGCATAATTTTCTATCGAGTGGGTAGTCTTTACCGGCAAAAAGTGGGTTGATTTCGTCATTATATCAACAATCACCCAAATAGAATCATACTGCCTGCCAGACCTTGGTAAACCTGTAATGAAGTCGATATTGATCATCTCCCACTTTCCATACGGAAGTTCTATATTATGAGCCATACCACCGGACCTTTGGTGCTCTACTTTAACTTGTTGGCAATTCAGACACTTAGCAACAAACTCTGCAATGCCCTTCTTCATACTACTCCACCAATAAACTTCTATCAAGTCACGATATATATTTGTGGAACCCATATGAATGGAATATCCAGAGCAATGAGCTTCCTCTATGATTCTCTCTTGGAGTTCATCCACCCTTGGTACACACAACCTACCTTGATATCTCAATACGCCATCTCTCACGCGTTCAAAAGCCAATACTTTTTACTTATGAACATTTTCCTTCAATTCAAGCAAAATAGGGTATTGGTATTGTTTCTCCTTTATTTTTGACACTAAGGATGATTCAGCCCCATTCATCACCACTACTCTTCCTTGTGTCGAATCCATTGATCGGACTCACAAGTGTGCAAGTCTTTGCACATCTTTTGCTAGTTCTTTCTTATCTTCCTAAAAATGGGTGGTACTACCACTACAACAAAAAGGATTATTAAAGACCAAGATATTGTGACAAGTTATAAATATGGTCCCTAAAATATATCTATAAGGATTATATTATTTACTAGTCCCTAATTGACTATATTATTTTCTAAAAACAAAATAACTCGTCCCTAAGTAAAAAATTTCAGCGGGAAATTAGAAGTGAAGAGCGGGAACAAGAAGCGAAATACTAAAAGGCACAAAAATAATTTCTCTCTCTATAGTAATAACCTAAAACCCCCAAATCCATTGATAAAGGTTCAGATATTTCTGTCTCTCTCTAGCTAGCAATCTGCCAAAATCACTAAAGTCTCTTTCATTTCTTTTTCTCTTGCTCTATCAAACACGCACAGAAATCTATGAAATCTTGAAGCTTGAATGCATTATTGACAGCAAAATCTCCTAAATCATTAAGTTTGAACGAATTATTGGGAGCAAAACGATTCATCTACCACTTGTATCTACATCTAAGGTAATTTTATTCCTCCTAATTCATATCCCCCTTCTTCTTTTTCTGTAAAATCTTTCATTTTTCTTTCTTGATAATTGAATACTATGTGATTGAGCTCTTATAGATACTCATTGTTATTGTGTTAGGACCAAAAATGCTAGTTTTGTAGGCAAGGTTGGGGTTTAGGTTCAAAGATGAGATATTTGAGAGTCTATTTAACGATTTTCTCTGTTAGGATTTCATAATTTTTGCTGCCACGAAATTTTGGTAAGGCTGGCATAGCAATTTTTTTCTATCAGCTGATTAATTAGTTGAATATTTTTTCCATTAGTATCTTTAATTTCAGTTCCCAGTTTATATGCTTTGATTTTGAATGATTGTTTTTATTGTATTACCATTGTATTCAATTTTAAAGTATAATCTGACAGTAAAAAGATTAGACGAGAAAGAAACAAAATTTTTAACTTGTGTCTATGAGTAGCTTGAACGACACATAAGTTCTCTAAACTTATGTCGAGCAAATTAGATACTACACAACTTATGTCAAGAAGAGAGATCTCTAACTTGAAGGACTAACAACTCTTCTTCCTCTGTACACATTACCAAATCCTCCTTGTCCTAGTTTGCTTCTGAAGCGACCGGTGATTCTTTTGATGTCTGTATAATTGTATCTGTTTGGAGCATATGATCCATAGTTCTTTAAGAATTCTTCAACTTTTTGGTGATCCTCAGCATTAGATTCCCAAAACCTGATGTATTTGTACCACAACTTTTTTTCTCTGAAGCAAAAGAGTAGTAAAGCCAACAGTCCAACAGTAGACAAACTTGCACCTATGGGAAAAAATGAAATCATGACCCATCAGAGAAAAAAATTTCCCTCAACTCCACATCCATATATTTTGTGTACTGAAAACTATTTAATTCTTTTCTTTTTGTTTCTTTATCACTAGAGAAAGGTTTTGAGCTAATACAAAATGATGAGAATTTAAATGTTATGCATGAAAATTCTGTAATAAGAATAACATGAAAGCAATTAAATATATTCTAGTACCTGTGACCAGAATCAGCTTCCCCATGTTTCTTTCGGTTGTTACTATTCTTTGGTCGGTACTACTTGTAGGTATTTTTGCATCTACAAAAGGAGGAATTAATACGAAATGTATTATCTATGCGTCATGAAACAAGAAAGTGACTTAAGAAGCATGAACTTGACCTTGAAATACAGATTATTTTGGAGATGTCTACCTTTGTGACAAGAAAATTTGTTGGTTTTATCACTCTGGCATTGACCTCCACCATAATGGCATTTGTTACATTCCTCAGATAATTTTCATTCTACTAGAATTTCGAGACCTAACATGTTGAACAAATCACCGTGACTTGACTGAATTGGCAATCTGATTAGTGAACAGTTGGTAGGAATATTGTCTGCTCCTATGTATTCATCGGAAAGCTTATAGTATATGCTAAAGCCTTCACAGCCACTGTACATATTATAACCCACAAAATGATCGTTCTTCTTCTGCGTAATGTTATGAACATTATTACTTCTACTGATGCATTTGAAGATGTTTATAAGATTAATCATATTGAAAGAAATAGAAGGCATTTGTTCACTACACTTAACATTTAAAAGCATAATTGATTTGGAAAATTTGTGAGAAACGTATATCTTGGTGTAAAGACTTGAAGTCTTGCATCAATATATAGACTTAGTCGTCAAGCCTAGTGAAGAGACAACTATCACTTTTTTTTTGTGAGTTTCATATATCAACTATCCATTGTTGCTTTCACCTATCTAAACTATATATCACTCTTCTCTTTGTATCAAAACACACCACGATGCAGAGTTCACTAAATATTGTTCCTACTCGACAACAGGTGTGTGTAGGCGTATTCAACATCGAAGGTATGTTTTAATACAGAGGGAGTGATACTTTAGGTAGGTAAAAGCAAACACTGGATAGTTGAGATATGAGACTCACGAAAAGGTGAAAAGAGTTAATGGTAAAAAACACACATATAAAGAAGTCTATTCTAACATATTGGGAGTGGAAAAGTCTCAGAATTATATTTAGATATTTCCAAAGAATTTTGTCAACATCTAAAGGACTTTTCTCCCTCTACTTATGCATTCTTTTCTCTTTTTTCTCCGTTTGGTCACAATCGTTTTCCACGTAGGACACTATATACAGTTCTATTCTAACATTTTTAGACATAAAATGCTAGAGAGACAAGAATTGAACTTGAGACTAAATTTTCTTCACTATACACTGAGATTCCAGGAACATTTTCCTTCAGTCTTTATATACAAAATAAGTACTTCTTGTTCACATTTAATGTCTCATAGAATCTCTGAGAACAATTATCATTTGACAGAACCAATATAGTAAGCTCTGATGTCAATGCTGAATAAAACACTCAACTAAGAGGAGCTTTGTTAAAGCATTTGAATTATTCAGTAGCATTCTAGTTTAATTCTACTTTCTCTATTTCAATTTTTTGCAATTTCTTGAACAACATTGACTCGAAACTAGCTGACAATCTTTGCTTTCAGCCAATATTGTGAATATCAAGATATTTGAAAGGTGGGGCTTCCTCAAAACCTGAATTGTTGGTTGAGCTACGTTCAACTCAAAAAGAAAATAAGTCTTTGAAGGATTGCATATCTAACTTTCAAAATGAGATGAAAGAACTGAAGCAATTGAAAGAATTTTTTTTAGCGCAACACCCTAATTTCCAGCCTCCAATTCAAGAGAATGACTATTCGGATACTTGATGATACCATGTGAGTAAAAACTTACCTGAAACATCATTTTATTTTGCTGGTTCTGCATAGCGAAGCTATTAGTTGTTGGTTGTTCTATCGTAAAATATATTTGTGTGTTTGATATATATTATAAAAGTAGTTGAATGATTATGCGTGCTGTAACAGTTTCCTGTAAAATTAAAGTGGTTGACATACTGCATACTATGATTTCGATCTTACATCTTAAGATTTTTGTTGGGTCGTTCAAAGTGGCTTCGAGTAAGGTGTGAGTACATTGTCCTAGTTGTATCTGTGAGAGTGAAAATGTAATCGTATACAGTACATATAGTGGTTCATGTTTTTGTGTATACCTTTAGACTTCCCTTGTTGTTTAGAACATGTACAATGTAACTCTATATTTTTTTCAGCACACTAACTCCTGATGAAATTTTGCAGAGAAAAAGGGATTTTTGACTATTTAAGGATTTTCAAGTGAGGACAAGAAACTCATTTAGAACATGTAAGATTCTTCTATTCCAGCTCTTCTCTACTCCTGTGATAAAAATTCAATGCTCTGCTATGTAGTTATAAAATCGAAAAGGCTTCGGACCCTTTCCATCATGTTCCTCCATTTTTACTAAGTGGACAGTGATCTGAAAAATGGGTTCTAGGATTACTCCCTCTATGTTTGGCCATTGCTGAACTCACTCAGCATTAACAATCTGTCACTTAGAATCTGTCACTTGGTGCTGCAGCATTTTTGAATCTGTCACTTGGTGCTGCAGCATTTTAGAAGTTGTCACTTTGAGCTACAGCATTTTAGAAGCTGTCACTTTGAGCTGCAGCATTTTAGAAGCTGTCACTTTGAGCTGCAGCATTTTAGAAGCTGTCACTTTGAGCTGCAGTATTTAGCATTTTAGAATCAGTCACTTGGTGCTGCAACATTATTGATCACTGGTTCTAAGTCACCCCATAAGGCCCTCTTGTAGTTCAATTTTCTGTAACCCATACACTGCTCCAAAGTAAAATCTAGTATTCGATTTTATTCTAGTACAATATCCAAAGATAAATTGTTAGTGCACAACATCAACTCTAAAGTTGATGATAGAGTAGTCCCGTAATACCCAAATCCTTCCCCTTCGATCAATATTGTAGTTCACAGCCATTTCCATTTATCCCCAAGGTTCTTTATGATTTTTGGTGCTCTCTCTTCTTTGACTTTGTTTTCTAGTATACCTAATAGAATAAAATTATTTTCTCTACAAAATGCCTTCATCTCCTTATGCTTATATACTTGATTTGTGCCTCTTACATTACATGTTATGATGCTCATTAAAATTGGTTTTGTGTTGTGCTACTCCTCCTCCACATCGTTTGCCATATACCCCAATCTCCTGCATTATTTTCCTATGAGTAACCTGTGTAACAACTTGTGTAAACGTGTGAATGAATTAGATGTCTCTAGTCCCCTATCCATGTTCATACCCACACTCATTGAATAGTCCCTATCCTTTGATAAAGTGTTACATTTTTAGTCCTACTTATAAACAAACAGAATGTCCTACGTTCCACTGTTGATAAGAACTCTACTGAAATAACAGTAACATGTAAAACTAACTAATGGCAACTCTCAAGTACTCTTTAATCTTTCCACAAGTACTCTTTAATCTGTTCTTCCTTTCCTTCAATATTTGTTTCCTAGACTTCTCAACCTTAGTGTCAAGCCCATTCCTGATGAGCCTATACTTTGGCTCATACTTCTTGGCATTCTCAACGGAATCATAAATCAAACCAAATCTTGTTGATTTCCCACCTCCAAAATGTGTACGTAACTTGGAAACAAAAATAGCATTTGTGTCCTTTCTGCTTATTTTTATATATAGGTTTTCTAAATGAAAGTTTAAATTCTTTTACATATTTTGGATGCTGAAATTTTGCAGAAACTCGATGTTAAACAACATGTAGATTGACCATTTTTTGTTGGGAAGGTGAAGGCAACTTTGGATTATATATAGTTTAAGGATAGTATATAATTTTTTTGCTAAGGATTCATGATCACAATATTGTTACTAGCTTAGTGAGATGACTTATATTCACCTTATTTTGTAATTACATTATATATTATATATGAAAGTGACAACTTTATATTATTGATCATATTTTCTAGGTGCAAATTATATGTGATCTAAGGACTAGATTGTTAGTCCGTATTCCTTTGGGTAGGAAATTTTAAATGGTTGTGAAATGACTTATGGACCACCTTCAAAATGGTCCCAAAATGATTTAGGGACCAGCTTAAAAGTTTTCGTAAATTCGACGAGCTACAAACTGGTCGCAGACTCATTTACGGACCAGTTTCAAACTGGTCGAAAATTGATTTATAGACCAGCTTCAAGCTGGTCACAAACTGATTTACAGACCAGCTTAGAAGTCGTCCTAAAATAATTATGGACCAGTTAAAAACTAGTTGCAAAATGATTTAACGACCATAATTTCAATTTCAATAAGTGCGAATAGGTACCAGATATATGGTCCCTAAAAGTATTTTAAGGACCAGTGATATACTAGTCGCGAAAAAGAATCAGCGACCAGCCCGATAATCTCGTCTCTAAAGGTCCTTAGCGACTAGGCCTATAAGGACAAGTGTAACTGGTCGCTATTTCCCTTTTTGGGACCAGGTTCATACTTATAGGGACCAATTTTCCCTTCGCTATTGGGCAGTTTTCTTGTAGTGTACCCATAGATAACCTGCTCAAGGCATTAGCAACAATATTATCCTTACCCTAGTGGTAAATAATACTCATGTCATAATCCTTGAATAATTCTAACTACCTCCTTTGTGTGATATTAAGCTCTTTCTGAGTAAACATATACTGAAGAATCTTGTTATCGGTGAACACATCTACATGAACACCATAAAGATAATGGCGCCATATTTTCAAAGCAAATACTACGTCAACCAACTCTATATCATGGGTTGGGTAATTCTTCTCATGAACTTTCAACTGTCTGGAGGAATACGCTATAATCTTGCCATTCTTCATTAACACACAACCCAAACCAACTCTAGATGCATCACAATAAACAACAAAGCCTTGCATGCCTTCTGATAAGGTCAATACTAGGGAAGTAGTTAACCTCTTTTTTAACTCCTGAAAGCTTTTCTCACAAGCTTCAGACCATTGAAATTTCACTATTTTCTGAGTTAACTTTGTCAAAGAGGATGAAATAGATGAGAACCCCTCTATGAACCTTCTATAATACCCAGTCAAACCCAAGAAACTCCTAAAATTAGTTGGAGATGTGGGTCTAGGCCAATTCTGCATTGCTTGTATTTTCTGGGTATCAACTTTAATTCCCTCTCAAGACATAATGTGGCCTAAGAATGTCAGAGACTCAAGCCAAAACTCACACTTAGAGAACTTGGCATATAACTCTCTATCCTTTAAAGTTTGGAGAACTAGTCTGAGATGACTAGCATGATATTCTTCATTCCTCAAATAGATTAGTATCTCATCAATGAATATGATAACTAATATATCTAAATAAGGCTTGAATACTCTATTCATAAGGTCCATGAACGTTGCAGGCGCATATGTCAAATCAAAGGATATAACTAGGAACTCATAATGACCATAACAGGTCCTGAATGGTGTCTTTGGAAAATCACATTCCTTTACCCTCAACTGATGGTAGCCTGATCTAAGGTCTATCTCAGAGAAACAAGTAGCACCCTGAAGTTGATCAATGAGATCATCAATTCTCAGAAGAGGGTAATTATTCTTGATGGTAACCTTGTTCAACTGGCGGTAGTCTATACACATCCTAAGGGAACCATCCTTCTTCTTCACAAATAAGAGCAGAGCTCCCCAAGGTGAGACACTTAATCGAATGAAACCCTTATCTAGGAGAACATTCAACTACTCCTTCAACTCTTTTAACCTTGCTAGTGCAATTCTGTATGGTGAAATAGATATAGGATGAGTATCGGGAAGAATATCTATACCGAAGTTTATCTCTCTCTCTCAGGAGGGACTTCGGCTAGATTATCTGGAAACTCATTTACAACTGAAATTGACTCAATAAGAGGTGTCTCAAAAGTATAGTCATTAACTCGGACCAAGTGTATACACAAACTTTTGAAACTAACTTTATCGCCTTAAGGTATGAAATGAAACGACCCTTAGTGTCACGACCCAAGCCTAGGGCCTAGACGTGACATGGCGAATGAGGAACCCGAAGGAACCCCAAACAAGCCTCTCAAACTTGTCATCACACTTCATCGATCGCGGAAGTACATTCAACATTTATTAAACGGGAAATAGGGACTAAGGGCAAACCATTTCAAAATGACATCATAGAACAAGAGTCAAGCTCATTTACAAAATACGTGTCCAACGCACACCTCTACATACATAGATAGGACGGGGCCATGACATACTACTGGCTCCCCTCATAGTCAAAATACAATTGCAAGCTAAGGTCTCAAAACATAGGAGTAGGAAACATAACATAGCCCTCGAATCATTGAGGACTCACCAACAACTCGGATAAGCACCGTACTAGCCACGTGAATGGAGAGAAGGATCAAGAGTAGCTCCGGTCCCTACATGGTGACATCATGTAGGCAAAATATGCGTTAGTACTTGGAATGTACTAAGTATGCGGGGTGCAACACAACAATAGACAAGGACACAATCGAAATACAAAAAATAGTTTCATAGGCATTATGAATAATAATATGAGGATGCATGATCAAAGTGAAGTCAAAACATGTTTAAGTAAATCTATACTAATAGTAGATATCATATATGTATGCATAATCCAACCAATATATAACCCCAACATAGGATGGGGGATGTCGTTCACACCCGGACACCCTGGTGGCAAGGTATAAACCCCTCGCATGGTTGATGTTGGTCACACCCCAAGCATCCTAGGTGGTGAGATATAAACCTCTCACATGGTTGATGTTGGTCACTCCCCAAGCATCCTAGGTGGTGAGATATAAACCTCTCACATGGTTGATGTTGGTCACACCCCAAGCATCCTAGGTGGTGAGATATAAACCTCTCACATGGTTGTCCGGTTCTTTTCCCCTGGACCGGGCATGGTCATGCAACACTTTATATAGGAAATTCCCATTAGGCTCTAATGCAATCTCACGTATGAAATGAACATATACACAAGCTTAGTTTGTCATCAACACATCTCTGGATTTCCATACATCTCATAACTCAAGCTTTAAAGCATTGATTCATCAATTCTCCATAGTTGGACATTTTGTCAAACACCTTGAAGGCATGTAATGGAATCAAAGAGCATGGAAAATAGGGTAGTAATTATGCAGCCAAACCAGTGAACAACCTACAACAACACCTTTTTAACACCCATAATACCACATGAAAATCTCCACATCCATTCCAAATTTAGGTTCAAGTTCTAGAGTCACAACATGCTCAAAACAATCACTTTTCATGTTTAAAATTCAATGTGCAGGAAATTATTACAAAGAACAAGACTAATTTATGAATCTTAACTTAAACCATGAATTAGTGAGTAGAATAGAGTCTAGGCACTATGGGTGGAAGGACCCATGAGTTCAACACCACATACCTTGAGTTTTTATGAAGGTCTTGATAGTGTCTTCAATGGAAGCTTGGAACTTGGAGCAAGAGTCTCTTCAATCTTGAAGAAGGTTTTGGATTAGGGTTCTTGAGAGAACTTGAGAGAAAATGTGTCTAAGTATGGGAGAGGTGTTTTGGGAAATGTTTTAGAGATGGGAATTGAACTAATGGTATATAGGAAATAACATATGCCCTTTGGAAAAATGGTCCAACACTTAGAAAAACAAATGAGGCGGGTGAACAGTAAAAACGCTCACTGGAAATTGCCTTTCCTGCCGAACAGATTTTACGAAAATGGGCATAACTTCTTCGTCCGAACTCCGAATGAGGTGAAACGAAGTGCGTTAGGTAGCTAACTCAAAGGGCTTTCCATGGATATGTTATTGGACACCCAATAATTTGTGTGCTAGGAGATATGACCCTCCAAAGTAGACCCTCGAAAAAGGCTTCACTTGGAAATTTCGGATTTTGATACAGTTGCTCTAAAATTTGGGTTAGACCCATTTCCCACTCAATTTGACCCCCTAAACAAGAATATGAAGTCGGATTTTCAAAAAACGAAACAGATTTTTATATATAGCTAAACAAGTTTCCGGTAACTTCCGAAGCACATTTTTAAGAACTTTTTGGGTCATTTCACTTAGGCACTGTTGAACTGCTACTCCACTCTATAACTGGCTCATTAGGAATTTGGAACCTAACAACTCGAGTTCTACAATCAATGGAGGCATAACAGGCATGAAACCAGTCCATACCAAGAATGACATCAAAATCTACAATGTCTAGCTCACCTAAATCGGCCATGGTGTTCTTGTGATTGATGGAAACGACACAATCACGATATACTCAGTAAACTACAATAGACTCCCCAACAGGTGTAGAAACACAAAAGGGTTCACAAAGTTTCTTAGGCAGAACATCAAAATTATTTTCAACATAAGGAGTCACAAAAGATAAACTTGCTCCTGGGTCTAACAAAGCATAAGCATCAAGAGTAAAGACTTTGATCATACCAGTGACAACATCTGGAGAAGTTTCTTGCTTTTGACGACTAGTGATCGTATAAAGGCGGTTTCTTCCTCCGCCAGTATCGAAAGTAGCTCCTCTAGGTGCAACACTGTCGAGTGGAGCAACTGATGAAGATTGGGATTTATTGCCCTGATTTCCATTACCTTGCCGATTCTTAGGGCATTCTTTCATGAAGCAACCCTCTTGTCAACATTTTAAACAACCTGTGGAGACATCGCGACATTTACCTTGATGGGTCCTACAACACTTAGCACATGAAGGTTACCTCCTTGTGGCACACTACCCTGAGACTGTACAGGTCAAGATCAGAAGTGCTGTGAATTCTGACTAATGTACTCACCTTTGTTTCTGGGTGCAAGTGCACTAGCAGATGGATCAGGTTCCTTTTTCTTTTGTTTGAAAGAAGACCGGTTCAAATTATTTCTGTGCTGCCCGGGCTCATTCCTAGTCTTCGCTTTCTTTTTTCAGAACTCCTCTCTATCCCTCAGCTTATGTTCCTCAACCTGCTGCACATAGACCATCAACCTAGTTATATCCATGTCCCAATTAGCATGGCTGCGTTGCCCTCTTTGCTTGACAGACGGGACAACCCATCAACAAAAAGTCTCATCCTACTTCTCATATCCTCAACCATCTCCGGAGCACAACGGGAAAGTTGGGTGAACTTCAAGTTGTACTCATGAACACTTAGTCGATCCTGCTTAAGGGTGAGAAACACTCGTACCTTAGCCCAACTCGCAGGTGGTGCTCACTCAGCTCTACGCTTTTTCCACTGGTCAAACCAAGTTCTAACAACATTCTTCAGTTGATATACAACTAGTTCTACTCGCCCAACATAGGGAATGTGCATAAACTTAAATACCTTTTTTTTCAGTTCCTCAACTAAACTTTTTGGATCCTCAGTAGTTCTTGAACCAGTGATACTTGGAGGATTCAACCTCAAGAACTCTCGGATCCTCGAAGTATCAGCCACTTCTTTTCTAGCTCCTTTTTGCTGCCCAACCTGGTTAGTCACAGCTTGGCTTAACATTCAAATCGCTTCCCTAAATTCAACATTCGTGACTTTTCCTTGCGTTGCACTTCAGGTGCATTAGGTACCCCTTGCTCCTCAACGTTCCTCCTAGTAGGATAGCCTCGGAAAACTCTTCGTGGAGGCATGATTAACTGAAAGACACGCACAAGAATGAATTAGAAGAAACTTTTTAGAGATCAAACTCTACCGCACGAACTGAGTGTGTAAGAAGTGAGGTAATTTCCTAAGTGTTGCAGCCTCCTAATTATAGATGTAGCGCACTTCACACCAATAACTAAGACTCTATATACACAGCTTGATCGACTCCCTAGGACCCTTGAAATTTGGGCTCTGATACCAAATATTTCACTCCCCGAACCTACACCCTTGGTGGGACTGGCACCCGAGAAACATTTTCGGCCCCAAGCGAACCCTTGGTCTTATTTAACTTTTAGCGGAAGACTTAAAGCTTCATACAAGGATTCAATGCATCTCTACTTAACTGTTTAATAAATTAACTTAGAACGTGTAAAGGTCAAACACTCAACTTGGCTAAATTGGTAACTCAAGTCTTAATATAAGAAATAACAATGTAAAGAAAAATGAACTACTAACTGTCTCTGAAGCCTCTAAAACAAGAAGGGATGTCGGGACAAGACCCCCAATCATCCTAACAACTAAATTACTAAAAACAAATTATAAAAAGGAGCCCTCCGAAAAGCAAAGAGGCTCACCAACTGACCCTGAGTGCTTAACCGGATCAACGAGGTGCTGGGTATTGATCCTGGTTACCTGTGTCTGCATCATAAAATGATGCAGGCCAGATGACATCAGTACATTGAATGTACGAGTATGCGAGGGGAATACAAAACATGACATAAGCTTGGAAAGAATCTGGAAAAAACACTTACTTTGACTTTACTCAACTCATGAATAACTCAACTCAAATGCAAAGTTAAACAACAATAATGGTGCAGTTATACAAAGCATTTAAAATAGTAGGTAGCAACTCAATTTGTTAAAGAAATGCAATAACAACTCAGTTTACATATAAAGTAATATAATACAATGGGGTTTTCTCTAACCGACAACCACCACTATGAATTTAAGTGATGATACATCATCTTGCCCACGCTGCCAAAACTATCTTATGCTTTGTTGTAAAATAGAACGCCTTAACTAAGTGGATCCACTAGTCTATGCTAAAAAGTACTAAGGAATCATCTAAAAAGTATGATCCTTTACTACCCATGATGGCTACATGGTTTATCGAGTCTTCAGTTATTATGAACTCGCGTCCCCATATAGGTGCTTAATACTACTCCCAAAATATACTCAGCTCATATGTTTTTAAGAGAAAAAACTCTTTCTTTGGTTTGAGATAATTACTCAAAACTTAGCTTAAAAGCTCTCTTGGAAATAGGTGTTTCCTTTTTGCTCAAATGTGAAAACATCTTTAACTCGTGGGAATACTTAGTTCACGTATAATCTTTGAAGAAATGAACTTTACTCTTACTCATTACTCAACTCAACGATTAAGTCTTAAACCAAAGTTAAAACGTTTGTGAAAGATCACTGAAAACCTCTATGAACTTCTCTTGAATTAACTCTTAAGTATCCTTGAATTGAAGTATGTATTCAAGGCACATAATCTCGTGTTAATGATGATTTCATGATGTTTATACGTACCTTAGAGTATAGAAATCGACTAGAAAATAGAGGTACGTTGCTGAGGAACTAGTACGGAAAAAAAGGGAAAAAAGTGGAATAATTGGCGTCATTGCCGCTCCGAAAGTCATGGGGCACCAAGCATTGAATTTCAGGGACTGGGTTGTAACGCTCTATCTGGCGCGGCACCCTAGAGCCCCATTTGGGTTGCTCTGGCTGGGGGCTGGGGCGGTGCCCTAGGCCTCTGCCCCGAAACCTCCAACTTTTCTTCTCTATTTTTCAACTCTAATACTCTCTAATTCAATTGGTTATTTCCCCAAACAGTTAGAATAAACTATACCATCAATATATGGAGGATTCTACTCGAAAACACACCTAAAATCATGAGTCAAACTTAAGAAACATCAACAACAAGAACCCACAGGATTTCAAATGAATTATCATTAAGAACTCATAAGATCTGCTTTCAAAACAATACAACTTCGCTGAATTAATCATGATTAGTGAGTGGTGCACTAACCCAACTCTATGTGATCTCACATACCTCGTAGGATTGAATCCTTGGTGAAATACAGAACCAAATTGTACGATTTTGACGAATCTTGCATTTTCTTCTCCTTTCTCCTCTTTTCTCCTTTCTCCAAGCCTTAGAGTGATTTTCCTATTTTCTAAATGATCTAATTCTGATTTGACCCCAATTAAACTCCTAAAATCTAACTAAAATTATTGCTTAAGGAAAAGACCAAACTAACCCTCAATAATCCGCATTAGACTTTTCTTATTTGGACAGCCCAACTTCAAATAGGAATATCTCACTCATACAAACTCGGAATCGCGTAAACTCGGCAGTGTTGAAAGATAATTCCAAAATATTTCCTTCGGTATATAGAAGAACACCTAACTCATCCTGAGCTAGGAGTTATGGTCGTTTGAATTTTACCAAAAGCTCAAACTTAACTTAACCTAACTTAACATATTTTCCAGATTTTTCCTGCTTTCCTAAAATGACTCTTTCCAATTCTAACTCATTCTAGTTCTTTCAAATAGAGAGATGTTACACCTTATCCCCAACCTGAAACTATAAAGCACACCGATATTGGTGAGCATACTTCTTCATCCTCTTAGCCGCCTTCCTCAAGGTATCTTGCATTTCATCTAGCATCTCTTGCTTATCACGCGGATACCTGTAGGCAACAGGACCTTTACCATAGGACTTAAATTTAGTGACTTCGAACGGGGTGTTACGCTTGTCACACCCCTTTTTTTTCCCTCAAAATTAATTTATGTATGTTTTGAAAGAAAAAAGAGTTTCTCCAATTAAAGTAACATTTTGAAAAGGGATTATTTTATTATTCAGAGTCGCCACTTGGAATTGAGTTTTGGTGTTTCAAGTCACCTTATTTAAATCCCTAATCAAAAGGAAATTTGACTCTTTATTTTATTCGGTTTGCGAAAACAAAGATCGGGTAAGGAATTCTGTTGACCAAGGGGAAGGTATTAGGCACCCCTCGAGTCCCGTGGTTCTAGCACGGTCGCTTCATTGACTATATATGACTTAAATTAATTTTCAAATACTGTATTATTAACTTATTAATAAAAGTTATTTACCTCATTATTGAACCTATTTATATTATATTAATATATGTTCGTTAATTAAAAAATGTATAAAAAAAATGTATATCACATAAATTTATTCAAACATAATAAAGTAAAGTTAATAGATGGATATTTACAAATCTTGAAATGTCTTGTAATTTCTTTTCTTCTCCTTTTCTTTTTCATGTATTTGTATTTATTTATTTTTATTGTAGATAGAAAATATATAGGTATCTAATTGCTAGGAATTAGAATTTGTGTAGGATTGAGATTTTTTGAGTTTGAGTATTTTAGGATTGTATTTTTTTTTGTTAGATTTAAAATAGAAATAAAATTTTATGTGATCTGGATTAGTTTTAGCAAGAAATTCTAAATAGATTAGGACTATTTTTTAGAAAGATTTTTCCTTCTTGATTTTTAATTTCTTTTTTTTTTCCTTACTTTTTTTTTCTTTTTTACGATTTGGGTTTTATTAATTTATTATTTTTTTCTTTTGTCTCTTTGTATTTTATTTTACGTTTTTTTTTTTTTACTTTATCCTTTTTATTATTTTTTTATTTTTTTGGACATTCTGCTTTTTGTCTTTTTTTATTTATTTATTGTTTATTTTATTTTATTGTTTTAATCATTTTTTTTCTCTTTTTAAGTTTTTGTTCTGTTTCTTTCTACTTTTCTTCTTTATTTTTTTTATTCTTTATTTATTATCATTATTATTATTATTGTTAGTATTATTATTTATAATAATGATAATATTATTATTCTTAATACTAAATTTCTAAATAAGATTTATTCTCCTCTTAATTAACAATTCCACTTAAAGTAATAGTTTTCCTATGCTTATTATCAAGATAAACTATTTTTTATCAAAAATAAAAATAAAAGGACTAAAACATATCCAGATAGCTTTTCTGAATTATTAATTATTTAAGTTTTTTTTTTTTTTAATTTTATTTACATCAAAAGCTAACAAGTCTACAAATAATTTCAACAAAATTTCTTAAATGAAAACTAAGCTTCAAGAAGTATTATCTATTCAAAAAAATTAAATATCATGTAACCAATTTTAATATCAATTGCATCTAAAGAGCATAAGACAAAATAAAAAAATGTATGGTACATCATTTATTTTTATTTTTATATTATTTTTTTAACAAGAAACATCTTCGGTTTCGTTTTCCTAAGCATTCATAAATTCTCAAAAATATTCACAACATGCATCACAGATTGATATTACATAATAATAATATGCGATTCAAAGAACTTCATATTATTGGAATCGAGTTTTCATACAACTATTCTATTTAAATCATGCGAGAATTTAGAGTTACCTCGCTACGAAAATTGATACCACAAAAACAACTGCTACTATCTACTGATTTCCAAAGTTAATAGCTAATATTAACTTTAAAGAGTCACGAATCCGAAACCTTGAGCGAAATCTCGAACGCTGACCTAATTCTCAAAAAATAAAACTCACTTTTTGTTATATTTTTTCTCTCTGTGTTTCTATTTTTTTTCTGTGTGTATGCGTATCCTTTTTCTTTACTGAGCGTATGTTTTTATAATAGTTTGGGGTGTGAGTCTGGTGCTAATTAAAAGGAACGTGATGGAATGGGAATAAGATTTAATTTAAAATTTAGTTGAGAATTTTAGGATTGAGATAAAGGAAGAAAAATAGTAATATAATATTAACAAAACAAATAATAAAAAATAAAAATAAAATAAAATAAAGAAAGAACGAACAGAAAAGAAAGAAAAGAAAAAAAAAAGAAACGTGTAAAAAAAATAAAAAGAAGAAAAGATCGTGCAAGAGGAGAAAAGAAAAAAAAAATAGAAGAGAAAAAAATAAAAAATAAAAAAAACTAAATGGGAGGAGGATTTTTAGCAAATAAGTTAAGGAAGTTGGGGGTAATTAGGATAAAGGTAAGGTAATTTGAAATTTTTAGGACTCTTCTTTTTATCTTTTATTATTATTATTTTTTCTACTTTTCGATGATATATATGACTATTATTATTTTTTAGAATAGATAAAATTTGAAAGATTAAAACAAAAATACGTTAAATTCAAAAGCTTTCTTCATTAAACTTTAAACATAAAGTGAGCTTATAATTTGTTGTAACTTTCAGTTTATTTTAAATATAACCCTACTAAAATAATAATATTTAAGTATTAAAATTGGGTGTAAAATTTTTATGTTTTGGTCAAAAATTAGGTGTTCACAAGGCTGTACAAACAAAACTAACTCAAACAGACTTTTTTCTGTTGCTAACAAACGGTGCAAGTTATAACAAAGTTGTGCACTGTCCAACGATTGCACCCAATTCCTTTGACTCGCTATCACATAGTGTCTGAGATATTCTTCAAGCAAATAATTGATCCTTTCAGTCTGTCCATCAGTTTGTGGATGATTTGTCGTTGAGAACTTCAAATCAGTACCCAACATGTTAAAAAGTGCAATCTAAAACCGGCCAGTGAACCTAGTATCACGATCACTCACAATGTCTAATTGAATACCAAAATTTTTAACAGCATGCTCATAAAACAACTCAGCAGCTATCTTGGAAAAACATAAGGTAGGGCACCAATAAATTTATCGTATTTTAAGAATCTGTCAACCACTACCATATTTGACGCATTACCCTCCCTTTTTGGAAATCTACTAATGAAGTCCATTGAAACAGAAACCTACGGATGTTCTGCTAAAGGTAAAGGTTGCACCAACCCTGCTTCCTTCTTCCGTTCTGTCTTAACAAGTTGATTTATTAAACAAGATTTTACATAGGCCTCAATGTCATCTTCCATTTTCGGCCAAAAATAACTTCGGGATAGTAATCTGATCATCCTTTCAATGCCTGAATGTTTAGCATAAACAATATCATATGTTTCTTTTAGAAGTTTTCATCGCAGTCCGTCACCTTGCATAACCATGATTCTCCCCACTCTAAAATAAAGCACAATACCATCTAACTGTACCCTTTTTCACTTGATCCATTAACTTGACATATAATGAAATAAAAGCAGCACTAAACTTAATTTTATTAAGAAAATCATATTCAAGTCTAGTAATTGCATAAATCGTAGCAAATACCTCATTGTGACTCAATGCATCAGTAACTTGATTTTGCTTTCCCGGTTTATGTATCCACATAAAGTCATATTTAGCTAATATTTCTTGCCATTTGACTTGCTTTAAACTCAGTTTCTATTAAGTTTTGAAGTTTGTATTGGCCACATTGTCTGTGTTGATAAAAAAAATTGTTCCTAGCAGATATCCCGACCACCATGAGATTGATTTGGATTTGGCTAGGGATTCTCGGATTATTTCTCAATATATCCCCATCTTAGTTGTCTTTTTCTTGTTAAATTAAAGAACGAAGGAGAGAAGAATACAAGAGAATACAAGTAGTTCATGCTATGGTAATACTTTAAAGGTAGGAACGACAACTGTCGAAGAAGAGAGGGTTTAGAAATTTTGAAGGTGATATTTTGAGAGTGCTTTCACTTTTTTATTTCTTCTATTTTTAGGAGGCAAAAGCCCTAAAGCGGCTGAAATTAGTGAATTAGGGACCGTATAGTATTATTATTTTAGCACCAAATTAAGTTTCGTCCGTAAATTTGAGAACCAGCGACCATAAAATATTCTTGTCTTTAAATGTATAGTTTTATGGACCGAATTTTTGACTCATACCTAAATGTTGGTCTCTAAAGATGCTTTTTCTTGTAGTGTCAGTACATTTCAAGTACTAACGCATATTCTACGCTACATCTTTTCATGATGTAGGTTCAGGTACTCAGCATCCAAATAACTTTTAGATCGTTTCTCAGTCCGCAATCAGTTGCTTCAGTGGTGAGTCCTAATATTCCGAGGACAATAGACATACTTTCATTTAGTCATTATTTTTAGTTTTTAGTTTTGTTAGAGTTAGCTGGGGGCATGTCCCAGCAACTCAACCTAGTTAGAGGCTTTTGAGTCATAGTGATAGATTCAACTTGAGTTGTTAAGTGGTTGTATGTTATCACAAAGCTCTTAATATGTTTTATATGTTCAGACTATTTGGGTTTTATTCCCACACTAGATATTTATTGATTTAGCTTCCGCATAGTTCTTACTTAACTTAGTTATTTTCATTATGCCTATGATATGCCAAACTCAGGGTTAGCTTGGGGTCACTCATGATCCTAGGTCTCTTGTTATGTAAAGCCGGTAGCCTTGGGGCGTGAAAAACTTGGTATCAAAGAATTAGGTTCAAGAGTCCTAGGGTGTGTAAAAGTCGCACTAAGTAGAGTCTCTTTAATGGGTGTAAAGTGTGCCACGCCTATGAGGGGGAGGATACCACGTCTTTTAAGAAATACTTCACTTTCTTTGTTATTCTTATCCTGCGTGAGGTATGATTCAACTTCTCCTTTCTAATTTATAGCTATGCGTTTCAGATCATTCCTCCTCATAGAGCTAAAGCACGGAATTCTAATGCATGCAATGCTAACATAGTTCTCCAGTCCCAAACCATGACGTTACGAATGCAGAATTGCGAAATGCGCTCCAGTACTTGACTCAAAGTGTGGCCAATCAGAAAAATTAGTAGGTCCAGCTCTAACAAACAATAATGGTGGATCAGCTGCATCTAGGGTTCTAGACTTGGTTTAGATGAATCCGCCTTATTTTCTAGGGTCGAAGATTGGTGACGACCCACAAAAATTTATTGATGAGGTTAAGAAGGTTGTTGAAGTAATGCAACTGACTGGTAGTGAGTGTGTTGAGTTAGCATACTATCAACTTAAAGATGTGGCTCAGATTTGGTTCACTCAGTGGAAAGACAATAGGAGTGTGGATAGAACTCCAATGGCTTGGGATTGTTTTATTAGAGCTTTTATAGATAGGTTCTTTCCAAGGAAGTTGAGAGAAGCTAAGGCATAAGAGTTTATGAACTTGAAGCAAGGTTCAATGTCGGTCCAAGAGTACGGGTTCAAGTTCACCTAGCTCTCCTGGTATGCTTCATACATGGTTGCCGATCCAAGGGCTCAAATAAGTTAGTTCTTGTTTGGGGTATCTGATCTGGTGAAGACCGAGTGCAGGAATGCTATGCTTCTAGGGGACATCGAGATTGGCCGAGTGCAGGAATTTTATGCTTCTAGGGGACATGTATATCTCCAGACTCATGATTTATGCGCAGCAGGTTATGGGAGATAAGCTTAGAGAAATGTCTAAGGACAACAAGAAGGCTAGAACATTGATTTATGAATACTCTCAGCAAAAGTCGGACCGTAGGAATCACTCACAATTTCAGCGAAGGTCTACAGCCTCAGCACCTTCATCAGCTAGTGCTCCATCCTCATGTTTTGACAGGATCAAATAGTAAGGGCATCATGCTCTAAGCAACATGGGAATGCTTCGGGCAACCTTACTTTTCCAACTTGCCCAATGTGTGGTAAGAACCATTCGGGTGAGTGTCTTAAAGGCAGAGAGGGATACTTTGGGTGTGGTTAATCTGTCCATATATTAAAGGATTGTCATTCTGCCTGGCAGGGGCAAGGAGGTAACAACAATAGGGCTCAGTCTACAACTCCAACAACACCAGGAAGTTGCCCAACTCACTAGCATGCCTCGTCTGGTATAGGTAGTGGTCAGCGCCAGAAAAGATTGTACGTTCTCCAAGCTAGCCAAGACCAGGATGATTCTCCTTTTATGGTCACTGGTACGTTAAAAGTATTTCATTTAGATGTTTATGCATTGTTAGATCATATGCTACACTATCTTTTGTAAGTCCCTATAAAGTAGTAAACTTCAGTGTTAGTCTAAAAACTCTTTTAGAACCCTCAGTCTCTACTCCAGTTGGTGACACAATTATAGCTAGTCGGGTATACCAAAATTTCCCACTCACTGTCTAACAAAAAGTCACCTTAGTAGATCTTGTAGAGTTAGAAATGGCAGATTTTGATATCATTCAGACATAGATTGCTTACATTTCTATTATGCCTCGGTCGATTGTAGAAGTGGGATCGTTCGGTTTCAATTTCACATCGAGCCAGTCTTAGAATGGTAGGGTAGTAGCTTAATGCCTACGGGTCGATCCATTTCTTACCCTCAAGGCCAAAAAAATGATTTCCAAATGGTATATCTATCATCTTGCTCGAGTTAACAATTCAAACTCTGAAATCCCAACTCTTGAGTCACTCCCTGTAGTAAATGAGTTCTCGAATGTGTTCCTAGAAGATATTTATAGAGTTCCTCTCGAAAGTGAAATCGACTTCGACACAGATCTCCTTCTAGATACCCAACCTATTTCAATTCCTCATTACAAAATGGCTCCAGTCGAGCTTAAGGAATTGAAAGAGCAGTTGAAATACCTTGTAGATAAGGGCTTCATCAGACCTAGTATCTCTCGATGGGGTGCTCTAGTATTGTTCGTGAAAAAGAAAGACTGTTCCCTCAGAATATGCATTGACTATAGGAGTCACAATCAAGAATAAATATCACATATCCAAAATTGATGACTTGTTCGACCAACTTCAGGGTGCTAGTTGCTTTTATAAGATAGACCTTAGATCTGGCTATCATAAGCTCAGACTCAGAGACAATGACATCTCGAAGACAACCTTCAGAACTCGGTATGGTCATTATAAAATTGTAGTTATGTCTTTTGGACTAACAAATGCTCCTAAAACTTTCATGGACTTAATGAATAGGGTGTTCAAACAACATTTGGGCTTGTTCGTCATCGTCTTTATTGATGATATCCTCATTTATTCTTGGAGTGAGGAGGAGCATGTGACTCATCTGAGAGTTGTTCTGCAAACTCTCAAAGATCGCAGCCTCTTCGATAAGTTCAGCGAATGTGAATTCTGGTTACATCCATCGCTTTCCTTGTTCAAGTGGTATCTAACGAAGGGATCCGAGTCGATTCTTGGAAAATTGAGGCAGTACAAATCTGGCCCAAACCCACTCTCCAAGAGATATCAGAAGTTTCTTGGGTTTGGCCGGTTATTACAAGAGATTTGTTGAAGGATTTTCATCCATTGCTTCCCCCATTAACCAAGTTGACTCAGAAGAAGGTCAAATTTTAGTGGTAAAATGAGTGTGAGAAAAGTTTCTCGGAATTGAAGACTAGGTTGACTACAACTCCTGTCTTGACTCTACTAGATTGTTCAAACGATTATGTGATTTATTGTGATGCATCCAGGGTTGGCCTAGGTTGTATGCTGATGCAGCGATGTAAGGTCATATCTTAATCTTCTAGACAACTTAAGGTCCATTAGAAGAAATACCTGACTCATGACCTCGAGCTTGCAGTTATAGTATTTGCCCTAAAGAATTAGAGACACTACTTGTATGGTGTTCATGTTGATGTGTTCATCTAGAGAGAGTTTCATCTTCATCAGAGGACATGACTTGAATTCCTCAAAGACTATGACATGAATGTGCTTTACCATCAGGATAACTCAATTGTAGTGGGTGATTCTCTAAGTAGGCTAACTATGTGTAGGGTAGAACTTGTTTAGGAATAAAGGAAAGAGGTAGCCAAAGATGTTCACCGGCTTGGTCGCTTAGGAGTTTGCCTTATGGACACTTCAGATGGTGGGGTGATAGTTTAGAATGGATCAAAATCTTCATTGGTAGCAGAGGTTACGGAAAAATAGGATAGTGATCCTATATTACTTCAGCTTAAAGGTGCAGTTCATCAGCAGAAAGTTGAGGTTTTCTCCCAAGGGGGAGATGGTGTGCTTCATTACCAGGGTCGCTTATTTGTTCCTAAAGTGGGTGAGCAGAGGCTGAAGGTCCTTACAGAAGCTCATAACTCTAGGTATTTCATTCATCCAGGTGCCACTAAGATGTACCATGATCTACGGGAAGTCTTTTAGTGGAACGGTATGAAGAGGGACATAGTAGATTTTGTGGCTAAGTGTCCTCTCTATCAACAGGTTAAGGTAGAACATCAGAAACCAGGAGGTATGACTCAATAAATTAACTTTCCTACATGGAACTGGGAAATTATAAACATGGACTTTATTACGGGTTTACCTCGTACTCGCAGACATTATGACTCCATTTGGGTGATAGTTGACTGTCACTAAGTAGCTCACTTATTTGTTGTCAAGACTACAAATTTAGCGGAGGACTACGCCAATCTCTACATCAGTGAGATAGTTAGGTTGCATAGGGTTCCCTTTTCTATCATCTGAGATAGAGTTCCTTAGCTTACATCTCAGTTTTGGAAATCGGTCTAGAAAGGTATGGCTACTTAGGTGAATGTCAGTACAACATTTCATCCATAGACGGATGGTCAAGCAGAGCGTACCATTCAGACCTTAAATGACATGTTGAGAGCTTGCGTGATCGATTCCAAGGGTAGTTGTGATGATCACCTAACTCTCATAGAGTTCGCCTATAATAATAGCTTTCATTAAAATATTTGGACTGCATGTATGAAGCACTATATTGGCGTAGATGTAGGTCCCCAATTTGTTAGTTTGAAGTAGGTGAAACAGCCTTAATTTAGCCAAATTCGGTTCATGAGGCTATGGATAAAGTTCAACTCATCAGAGATAGACTAAAGACAGCCCAGAGTCATCAGAAGTCCTATGCAGATGTGAGGAAACGGGACTTAGAGTTTGAAATCAATGATTGGGTTTTCCTGAAAGTGTCACCTATGAAGGGGGTGATGCGATTTGGCAAGAAAGGGAAAGTCAGTCCTATATAAGTAGGTCCTTACAGAATCCTAAAAAGAGTTGGTAATGTGGCTTATGAGTTAGAGTTGCCAGCAAAACTAGCAGCAATTCATCTAGTGATTCACATTTCCTTGTTGAAGAAGTGTTTGGCTAATCATGCATCAATAGTACCATTAGAGAGTGTGGCTGTGAAGGATAGCCTAACTTATCAAGAGGTGTCAGTTCAAATTCTTTACCATTGGTTGAGAAATAAGGAAGTCGCTTCAGTGAAGGTTTTGTGGAGGAGTCAGTCCATAGAGGGAGCTACATGGAAAGCAGAAACAACCATGATGTCCAAGTATCCTCAACTCTTTCTTTCCGATTCCATTTCAGCTTGAGGTAATAGTTCCTCTCCAGTCTCTGAGTTTACTCCTGTGTAATTCAGTCTCATTATCTTGTTCCCTCAGTTATTCTTGCATTTCAGCATATTAGCATGTTCTTAGAAATCAACTCAATTAGATATCAAAGTGTAGTACTTAGTGGTAGGTATTGCAACTCCTTCCCTCCATACTCACGTTGTTTAGCCTTCATTCGAGGAATAATGTTCCCAAGGGGGATATAATGTAACACCTGAGATCTCAAAATGAAGAAAATCCTAGTTTTCAGAAAAATTGTGTCAGTACTAATAGAACCACCCACGGACAGTAGGTAGAACTAGGACACTAGGTGGGGTTCGGTCGTTAAGGTCCAAAATTTTATGGTCTCTGATCCCACCCACGATCCACCAGTACGGACCGTAGGTCTGACCATAAGTGAGGGTCATCAGCCAATTGGACGAAAATGTTTGTTGGGTCAACTTCAAACAATAATATCTTTTAGCACAAAATTAATTAGGTGGCCCTTAAACTATCAAATTAAAGATAATTAAATCCTCTTTCCAACACTACTGAGTTTGCTAAAATCCAAGCTCAGAGTAAAAAGTTATGCTCATTTTAGTGAAGCCCTATAGGGAGAGCATGAACGATGACCCCAAACGATGGTTGGTAGTTCAAACGACTGCCCGTCAGTCTTGTAGTGGATTGCAGTCGTCAGTTTAAAGTCTTGGTCACTTCGATCCTTTTCCCTATGCATTGGGCACTTAAACTATGTCGTTTGATGCATAAATTATGTAGCTTTACTGAATCTAAGCCTAATAGCCTAGTCAGACATACCCAGAACCGTCATTCTCCAAAAATCATCCAAACTTGGAGCAAAGAGAAGGGGGAAAGTCAACCAATCCTCCCAAGAACAAGCAGCAGCGTTCTTCAAAGTTCTGCCTTGAAATCTAAAGGATTTCCCCATAGATTTCATCACCATGCATGTGGGATTTCACTAGTGCGTTCCTTTCATCTACTAGGTCCCTAAAATCCAATAGGTTCCTTGATTCTACATAGCTTGTTTAAACCTAGGGTTTGTAAAATCTTGGAAATTTTTTGTGATTTCAGTTGCTATAGGATCCACAGTCTAAATATCATGTTTTCTTTGAAACGTTGCTTAATTCCTTGTATAAAAATCAGAACCGTAGATTGTGTAATTTCTCTTAGTTCATAAATTATACTTGCTAGGTTAGGCTCCAGATTTCAAATGTCACATTCTCAGTTTATAAATGTTGCATTCACAGTTAGCATGTCAGTATTTTGAGTTATTCAGTATTTAGTGTATTTTAGCTTCATATGTATTCAGTTTGGAGTAAACTTAGTTATTTCACGTATCAGGACACTTCATCCAATACTAAGTCCCAACGATCATGAGTAGTAATATAACCCAACTAAGTGAGTTGGGGTGGAGTCCCAAGAAGGTGGTTCATAATCAAGAATCAATAGGCAAATAAGAATATGCTCTAGTCAATCATAGCTAAAAACATTTACGAATAAAAACATGGTTTAAATTAAGGGTGACACAAGTGTCAAATATCAAGGGGGATTTTTTTGTATTATTAGCTAAAACAACAAATAGTATGAAAATACGAATATGGAGAAGGGATTCTCGGGATTTGATAGGATTATGGGCTAAGGTAAACAATCGGGTAATTGAAATTAATAGTATGCAGCTATAAATCGGTAAATAAGCTAGAGTTCAGACAGGGTAAACTTTCTCTCGAACAATTTACCCTGAATCAAATTGGTTTCTCTCGAACACCAATAAGCAGTAATGAAGCACAACCTTCGCTTTAGTCCATTCACTCTCTCGAGCTGAACCCATGGCAACCCAATATCCACAGACCATCGATTCAGTAATTTTAGTTTTAAAACCTCTATCTCGATCAAGCCAAAAATACGAAGTTAAGATTGTATTTGCAACTACAACCCATTAAATTCAATAACAATTACTGAACGAAATCACTTTTAAACAGCAAATAAACTATCAATTAACAATACCCAACAGTTAAATCAACCCATAATCACACTATAAGAATTGGGTTTTAGCTAGACATAGTAAAAAGGTAAAAATTGTTACCCAGTTGTGTTTCCATCAACTGGGTACAATTTATATAGTCTTTATAAAGGTCTAAGATGAAAAAGATTCAAGACCTACTTCAAATTTCTTAGAAATGGAAATCTTCAAATCTTCAAAGCTAATCTCTAAATTATGTTCTAAGCTCTCAAACTTCAAACCTGAAAAATAATATGTTTCAACAAAATATCATATACTAAGCTAAAAATTTAAACAAGAATTTATAGTTGTCGAAAAGTGTGTTGCTGAGGTTTAGTCGGCAGTTAGTTGGGATCGCCGATCAAATCTGCGATCCACCCTTTGGTCATTTTAATCACCATTTTTCTTTTGCCTTCAGCATCTTCAGGTTCTGTAACTTTGGGCGATATGTCACTACATCACGGAACCATTCGACGACTCACCGACTCCTTGTTTCTCTCGCCGACTAGCTTTTCTCCTTCAGGACTTGGCACTCTGGTACATTAAGTGAGACCCTAGTTGTTCGGCGACTCGCCTAATGGGTTAGGCGATCCTCAGGCCTTCTTTCCTTCGTTCTTTTAGTTGCCTTGTTCCTTTTTGCTCAATAGTGTCCATGCTTTATTCCTCAATCCAAATACCTAAAATTCAAGAATTTACATCAGTTATTGGTACAAATCTATTAAAATAAACCCCTAAATGAGTCCAAATCGTGGACTAATCAACACCCCCAACTTAAACTTTTCCTTTTCCTCAAGTAAAACTCAAGTTCAACGGTTCAAAAAGGATGTCTCAAACAGTGTTACATAAGATTCAATCATGAATGCACACAAAAAGATTCAACTTACTCATGCACAAATCAATTGTGCACTCAAATAGTCAAGTTGTGACTCACCAATATCAAAGAATCTCAAGCTCACAATACTTGCTTCAAATTCAAGGTCAAGCTCAACAAAGGTACTTAAATTCCCTCACACAAAGAATGATTCCATATTCGCACACAATGGCTCAACAATTTAAAGTTCCGGAATCAAATGCAACGCTCACACTCACAAAGATGAACACAATGTATGATTTTACTCATAGATTTGCCCGTATTTTCCAACCAACATTTGTTGCAGCTCACTCAAGATCAAAAAGGTTTTTTTTAAGGCTTGTAACGGGGCTGAGTGCAAATGTATGGTCATTTAGGCTCAATGGCTATAGTCGTTATGAAATGTGGTGTGAACAACACTTCCTTTGCTCTTCCTCATCGCTTTTTCATTCATGCTTACAGGTCATCCCATTATTCATTTTATATGGACTATTGAAAACCCCATTTCTTTCTGCATTTTCACAACTTTATTCCATAACTTTTCCTTTCTTTTTCTTTTTCATTATTTTCTGGTTTATCAAATTATTTTATGGAGGGGTTCCATTTTTTTTAAGAACCATGGGTCAAAGGGGAGTTTCTTACATTTCTTGATTTACCTTCTCTTTTCACCACACCCCCAACTTAGGCTTTTGGCCTAAGTTGCCTATTCAAACAAACCACAAGTCATGAGGATTATGGGTATTGGATCAAGAAATGTTATGTTTTCATCAAGTTTCTTCCAAGAAAAAGGTTAAGGCTCAAACGGTGCTCAAAAGGAGTTCACAGACTCACAAGGTAGGCCACAAAAGAGGTATAATGTCAAATTGTTTCACACTTTTTAAAGTTGCCTAAGATCATATTAATAGATTGCATCACTTAGTCAGCCGGGCCAAAGGGGCAAATTATATGTGTCATTACACATGGTTCACGGTAAACTCATCACACAAGGCATTGACACCAAAGTCAAACAAGACTCCACACTTTCGCTAGTGTGCAATGTTCATCACAAGAGAATCAATTCGATACTTGGCAAGTCACAACGAGATTCAAAGAGTTCAAATATTGACTATGCAACTTCAATTGTCCTCATCGTAGCTGCACATTCATTTTTGTTCGATTATGAGCACTATTCAAGTCAGTGGTATTGATCAAAATACATACTCAAATTTGCAAAAGAACATCCACATTCAACAAAAACAAGAGGTGGCAAATTTTTTTTTCGTGGAAGGGTCAAAAATCATTTACAATTAAAACAAGGAGCCACAAGCTCAACCATCCACAAAAGCAGTGTAAAAACACAATTATGGCTCAAAACCCAATATATAAACAAAACCAGAAAGTCACAAAATCACAAAAGGTGGGCCTCACCCCATCACAAATAAAACATTTTTCCTCAAATGCAAGAAAATATACAAAGGTCAAATAAATCAAGACAGAGAGGGAGGTCAAGGGGAATCTTGTCTAAACAATCACTCCATCTGTCGGGGCATCACTGCCCAGTGCATCACTTTGATCTTGGGAATCAGTGCCCAGAGTCACATCAACAGAAGTAGTAGGTCCACTAGGGGCTGCCACAGGTGTGTCTACCAAAAAGGTCTTCACAGCTCCATAAAATCCCTGAGCCCATGAAGGAATAGAGACGTCTCGGGAGTAGTCTCCCTATCAGAAATGGACTTCTTGCCCCTGCTCTGACCTCCAGTTGGAGGCTCTTGCCTTTCTCTTTTTGGAGGATTTGATCCCCATTCGTTGATAGTGATACCTTATACTCTTTTTCGGGGTGGTATGTCTATATATGTCTTTACCATATCAGCAAAACATCACGAAAAAGTTAGAAAACCTTCAAACAAAAGCACAGAAAAATAGTTGCAGAAAGACTCGCCGAACCAGTCGGCGGGTTACCAAAATGATTGGCTCTAAAATTTTGGCGAGCTAGGTCGGGCTAGCCGAAAGTATTGGCTCTAAAATTTTGGCAAGTCGGCGATCTGAACGGCCAGCAATGGTCTCCGGGTGCCGGTCCCCCCAGGGTGTAGGCTCGGGGTGTGACACAACTCCGGCTGGAAGGTAGTCACATCTATTGTAGGAAAAGGCCTCTCCAATACTCTAACTCGAAAGAATCCAAGTGCTTATGAAAGACCGGAATTTTCCGATCCATCATCTGATCCATCCTCGCCTGAAAATCCTCAATAGAGTGTTGCATCCATGGCCTCATATGTTGCAGCAAAGTGGCCATCTAGGTCTCCATATTCTGAACTTGGGCCAAAGGAAAGGAAGTGGACCCTGAATAGGGAGTGGCTCGGGAGGATCTTGGAGCCTGACTGGTGGCTAAAGTAGGCAGATCTTAGGCATCTGTTGTAGGGGATGGAAGGGTACTGTAATCAGCCTGTGCATCTGCTTCACATCCGCAGCAAGATCAACACCCAAAGGTGGTACATCAACCTATGGCTCCCTCCAGGGTGTAGCAAGGTTGGCATCATTCCGAATAAGGCCGATGTCCAATGTCTTGGTCGCCCCAAGCAACCTATCACAATGCCAAATAGGCACTGAAGCCTCCTAGCAAAGATGGATTATCAAACAGGGGAAAGGCAAGGTGGTGGTGGTCTTGAAGGCCCTCTCGTAGATCTCCGCGATCAGGATGCGGGTAAAATCAATCTCAAAACCCGCGGTAATGGCCACTATCATCATGAACTGGTCCCATCTAACAACATTGTCTGCCTAAGTAGGGGACCGTCGATTCTAAACCAATAAACATCAGAACTTCATAACGAAGCTTAGTGTCGCCTTTTTGATAGCTAGAGTAGGATTCTATACCCTCTTAGTGCTCTGCCTATTCTCAACAATATGACATGTCATCCACCTCAAAAGTGTCTCCCTTTGATCGACATCATTCTGAAATGCACCACTTTGTACGATCCCCATCTTGTAGTCATACTCTGTTTTATCAATTGATAGAGTGTGGGTTGGGCCGTAAATAAAATGGCGAATGGTGGTCTCGGAGATGTCAACCAAGAAGTTCCGCACCAATGTAGACTTAAGTGGAGGCTGGGCTACGGACATAGCCTATTTAGATATAGAATTGTGGACGATGGAAAAATATGAGGCATAGAACTATCTAATCATATCTTCCTTGTTACTCCCGAGCCTCCGTGCGGTCCACTCACATATGTTCCTCCGGAAAAGCTCCTCAATAATTGGTGCGGTGTGGAGGCTGCCTGTCAGAATCCTGTGCTCCTCAGTAATGGTCCTAGCCATCCTCCGGTGTTCATTAAGCATAGTACCATTCTCATATAACTGGTACTGACCCGCAACACACCACCTATTCGGCTCATCGGCATTAGGGGCAGGCTCAACTATAGTAGGTATCGGGATGTCACTTGAGCTATCGGTCTTAGATGAAGAAGCAGGACTACCGCTAGAAATAGAGTTGAACTGTGACTCGATCCAGAATGTGTGGCCCATTCCTCAGACTAGGGGGCAGTGACCTCGACCTTTTCACTGGTAAATACAACCTGCTGGGATCGCCTGGTAGTGTGGGGGTAGTGAGGAGACCCTTGTGTTAGGTTGGATTTACTCCTGATTAGTGTCCTCATCCAATAGGCATCGGGATGGGACAACAGACTTGGACTTGCCCTTCCTGGCGTATACTGAAGATATTTTGGGGGCCATGGTACGCGTTCAAGATTAGTTAGTACCAAAACAATGCAATAAAACTCATGAAATAATTTTAGAACAAGATTCGAGCCTAGATAAAAACTCAAAAAAATTTCAGGCAATAGCTGAACTTGTGACCCACGGTGGGCACTTATGGTCCATCGATGGAAAGTTAGGTCGTCAAGTAGTGGAAAGTTAGGTCGCAAACAGAGAACCACAGATCTGTAAAATGGTTTGTCGATGAAACGATGGACCATAGTCCAAATCGTGGTTCTAGACTTGACCAAATTTGTGTGTGCTACTGATCCACGGACCCCGACCTATGGTCTGTAGGTTGACCTAAGTCCAAACATCCAATTAGACTTGTTCTTATATTTAGTTGATTTTATATAACTACACACTCACATACCATCATTCCAAGGGTGTTTCTAGCTTACAAGTTCAATATTTTAACAATTAATTCAACAACCCAAGGTCAAGTTCATTGTTGTGACTTCAATTGAAACAGTGAAATATTCAAAGTTCGAGCAAAATCAACGTACCTTACAATTAATCAACAACAGTGAGTGTGTGATCAAATACAAAAGCTCTAATAACAATGATGACACCGAAACTAGACCTTGAAAGCTTCTGGGAAGAACATAGGGGTGATGGCCTGCTTCTTTTGACTGTGGGATACGGTGCCGAAATTGATACGCTCAAATTACACCTCCCTAAAGAAGAATAAGCGATCGTTGTCAAATAAAGAACAAACTTGTAGGTTTGGGTTAAATCCACTAGGAATATGGTTTAGACTTAAACTTAACTCACTATTATTTCCGTTTAGTCAAACTATTTCCCAGAAAATGAAAGAGGGGGGATTTTGTAAGTAATTAACAAATTTGAATGCTTGCTTAAGTAACAAGTAAAAAAAATTCAAACTTTGATTTATCAATAAGAGAAAGAAACTAGGGTACGTGTGTTCCCCACAAGCTCTTAACGCGGTAATCCTATTAATAGTAATTCTTCCGTAGTATTTTACATGAAAAGTTGGTAAGTTAGGTATCCCTAAGTGATTGGTCCTTCAAGTAAGGAATTTCACCACACAAATTGGTTCGTCTACGGGTGTATGCTTTACTAACCCTTACCTTTACCCCAGATTAGTCGTCATATCAATGTAGTTTAGTTTTCACCCTCACTCCAATTGACATCAAACTATTAGATAGCATGCACTAAATATCTGTTGTATAATCCTTTTCTCATTTATTACCTCGTTAGTCCCGCAAGTATGAATGAGGCGAGTTCTAACACATGCAGTCGTTAAAAAAACTTCTAAGAGAAAGGATTAACAACAATACATGCATAAAAATTATTCAACAATAACTTAATTATTATTCATACTTTGTTAATTGATCATGGTTCCCACAACCCTAGTTGTGGATTTAGCTACTCATGCTTCAAAGTTCACAATTCATAATTAAAAAAAAGAGAATTCATGAACATACAATTAGAATAGATGAAACCAGAAATCTTGAATTTAAATTCGATGTGAAAATTTTATAAAACGAAATCTGGAAACTTAATTGCTCAAAGTTTGCAAATTAATTCCAAAAGAACAAAAACTAAAACCTTAAAATAATATCTTACCCCTAAAAATGAGGATTACAACTCCTATTTATAGTATACAAATCCTAAATTAAACAGGAAACAAAATAAGGAAATAAACTATTGAAGTGCTGAAATGTCGTTTCTGTCGACACTTTGACCTACAAATCGTGGGTTGACCTATGGTCTGTAGGTCCCCTTCTGTTGCTCAACACTTAGAAAAATTCATCAGGTATTTGAACCTTCAACACCCAGATCACCATCGACAGATGTGCAGGACGGATTGTTAGTCAAGTTACGGTCCGTCGTCTGCTCCGTGATTCAACACTTGGTCAGACTTCCCTGATCTTCCACCTATGATGCATCACCTACGATCCATCATTGGACCTACGGTCCGTGGGTCGCTCTGTTGGTGGCGACTTCTGCACTTTTCAGCTCGCATATTCATCAACCGCATCCAAGCCTATTTTCTGCAAATATTATACACAAAACATTATTCCTAATAACAAAATATCCCAAGACACACACAAACTCTAAGTGTACCGCATCAAATATACTCTAAACTCACAGTATATCATTAGACAAGCTGAACTTAAATGGGCATGTCTCACTCCTTTGAACTCGGAACTTAGCAAACTCAGTGGCGTTGGAAGTAGGACTCAAAGATCGTTCATTTTATATCTCATGGGCCACCTTACTCATCCTGTATGGAAAGTATGGTAATTTGAAGTTGACCCAAAACTCACAATTTAAGACTAACTTTCAAAATTCTAGATTTAGCTCTTTCCAAATTGGTTCTTGATAAAATTAGTTCTTTCTATGACCGGGGTGTTACAACCATTATCTAAAAATCCTGGGCCAAAACCACTGATTAATAAAATATCTGTGTATGAAATCTTACCCACATTTGAATGAATTTCTTGACTATGCAAAATATCAAAATGAATATTAACAAGTGTAATGATAAAATGAATATTAAAAAATAAAACGAATGTAACCAATGGAATGTAAAAAATGTAATTTAACACAAATAATGATTAAATAAAATATTAATTAATATTTGAATGAATTCAATTGACTGTGACAAAATAATATAAATATAATTAATCGATGACAATCCTAATATTTTAAGCAACAAGGATAATTATCAACAAATTGTATTAAAATTGTAAAACATGTATTTTGAACTGTTTAATGAATGAAATACTTAAAAATATTAATTTTAAAAAATATTAGACCAAAATTTGGTGTCAACAACCTTCCCCTTTGTTTGATTAAGATCGATGAAAGCGATCATGGTCAAACAAAGTTGACGAACCATATTTGGTTTGATAAACTGTGAACAAAATGATATGAGACTTTAGAGATTTTGAACTACTTCTGCCAACGTGGTTGAAAATAATAAATAATAGGCAAGGATTGATCGTAAAATGCAAAACATCCACATACCTTCGATGTTACTTTCAAAATTTCACAATGAAGGTAGTGTACCTCTTTGAAAGGAGGATGATGTGAATAATATGTCACTTTGAATGAGGTGACAACCGAACTTGTCTCTTGAAAAGAAAACAACCCCACTTGAATATAACATGTAACTTTGAACGAGGTGACAACCTAACATGTCTCATTGAAAGGCGCACGACCCAGTTTGAATTTCACATGCCACTTAGAGGGAGGTGACAATCCAATGTGTCTCATTGAAAGGCGGACGACACAAGTTGAATTTAACATACCACTTAGATAGAGGTGACAACCCAATGTGCCTCATTGAAAAGTGGACGACCCAATTTGAATTTAACATGCCACTTATAGGGAGGTGACAACTCAACATGTCTATTGAAATGCAGATGACCCAACTTGAACTTAACATGTCACTTGAAGGGATGTGATAACCCAACATGTCTATTGGAAGGTAGACGACCCAATTTGAACTTAACATGTCATTTGAAGGGATGTCACAACCCAAGATGTCACGACCCGAGCCAACACCCTGGATGTGGCCGGAACTCAAGAACCATTGCTGGTCCCCAAGCGAACCCTCATCCTGACTGACTACAAGCAGAAGACTAACTCGAACATACATAAACATCAAACTGAAATAAATACTAGATCAAGGGTGCAATAAATCTTAAAACTCTCTCACTGTACAGAGTATTAAACATAATTTTTAAAGAAAACCTCTGAAAACTAGAGGACTCTCTTAACAATTTATCTATGAAGCCTCTACTACAAATGGACGATTGTCGGGACAATACCCATGACTCATCAAAAGAACCATTATTTATAACTCATCAAACTATATTACTCTGAAAGCAAGGAGGTCTCACTCATAAGTAGACGAGTGGATGATGTGATCTCAAAAGACTCTTTTTGAGGATCCTAATAACCTATATCAGCATCATTAAAAGATTCAGGTCGACTGACATTAGTACATTGAATGTACGAGTATGTAGTATAACTGAATAACAAATAACTGAAAGAAAGGACACGAATAAATAACAATGTACTCAAGATGAATGTGAAGAAATAAAGGAGTTAAATCATTTAAATCTTTACAAAGTACTTTCTCATCTCAGAACTCAACATAATAAGTTACATAAAAAAAATTACACATTAACTCTATTGGGAGATTCTCAAACCGACAACCATCACTATGAGCTACATGATGCTACAACATCTCGTCCACGCTGCCACAACTCTCATGTAACTGTAACACCCCAGATTCGAGAAAGGGCTAATTTCCCAATTCTAGTGGTTGTAGGTGTCAACTTACACTGGCTACCCACGGCCTATAGATGGGACAATGGATCATAGGTGTGGTTCGTCGTTAACACATTGGCACTGCCCAAAAAGGGTTAGAATCAAGATCGGACCAATGAACCATTAGTCGAATCATAGTCTGTGGTTGGGGCCTGTGGTCCAAGACCCTCAAGTTGGGATTTCTGACCACTATCGACGGCCGTGCAGGACGGTCAGTCATCCTGACCACGGTCCGTCGATAGTGGCTATTCGTGGGCAGCTGGCAGTTAAGTTCAGGTTAGGTGGGTCTTTTCCTAATTAATTAACTCATATAATACATCGTTTTACCCTTCACTAAGTCCCCTATATAACTGTTTTCAAACCCCAAATTAGCCCATTCAAGTCATTCTTCCAAAATCACAAAAGAAGATCAATTCTCGTCTTCAAAATATTATCTCTCTAGAAACTTGAAGAAGAAAAGGGATTCGACCTAGGGTTTCAAGTCAACTCTCAATTCCTCCATTGAAGATTAGAATTTGGCCTCAAGGTATGATAGTTTTCATCCATGAACAAGGAGGAGTGTTTAAAGTGGTGCCTTAAATTCTAGAGATTAGTTCGACCTTATGTTGTATCAGTATACAACTTTAAAATGGGATTAAGTTCATATAAATAAGGCTGTAGTGTAGGCTAGAATATATTAGTCATTTGCTATTTTATGATATAAGGTTAACTTAATTTACTCATTTTCTTTAGCTTTTTCAGTTATGAATCTATGTATTTATATTGCAGTCATTATTTCAATAAACCAACCCAACTTTTCCTTGTTATATTTTCTTTTCTTTCTTTGTTATTATTTGTTATTCTCCTACACTCATCCATCGTGAATTTAACTATAGGTTCCCCATGATTATTTATATTCAATAGGTTTTGATAGGTTTTTATATTGTTTTAGTCAATATTTGGATTTGTTGTATTGGTTCAGCAGCGCTGTATAAGAATCTTGAGGATTAGAATTAAGGTTCAGCTCTCCCACAACCAAGGGTTAATGAGAGGACCAAGAAGTCATGGAAGGTTTTACTTCGCCATTCATGTGGCAATTGTGATAGAGAAGCGAGCAACTATTCAGTTTTCTTGATTCGATTCGTGTTGTGAGTAGTTATTGACTTCAAGTGAATCCTAAGTGTATAAGGTGGAATTTTACTCTCTTTGAGGACTTGAAAAATGATTGATAAAGAAGTTTAAAATTGATGTGAAATGAATAAAAAATAGAAATATGATGGAAGGAGGATTGAAAATGGCTATTGTGAATGAGTTCTATTGAACACATTGACTTTACACAAGCATCATTTAGATTTCATTCATAATAAGTGCACTTAATGTCTCTCTGTATATTTTTTTGTTTATAAACATATAATGATAGTGGTTAATAAAATATGTACTTTATTTGGATTAACGTTTATATTTTAATTTTTATCCATAAATGTTGTGATTTTATAAGGGCATTTTAGTAATTGAACTTTCAACGTTTTTGCTTCACACTTTTAGTAGAATACTAGTTCTGGATACGTGTGTTGCACGTGAGTCCCATATCTAGTATTACAAACTATTTAAATAATAATAAAATCAGAATGTAATAAACAACAAACACATTGAATAGAAAAGTACAATCGTAACATAAGTATTTTGCTACTCATCCGATTCCTATTCTCAAGTAATTTTATATAAAGCTATCACAAACTAAAAATAATAAAAATCAAATAAAAGAATTATGAGATATGTTTTGTTAGTAAATAATAACACATTCAATCATCTATGTATAAAATAAAAAATAGAAATTAAATAAAAAACCTGGACTTACTGATAATGTAGAAGAAAAGACATATGATAAAAACATTTATTAGAATGATTAATGTAATGTATATTTATATAATATTCTTCAAAATTTAATGATAAAAACTGCTCATATTCTGTAACTATGTGATTGCCTCCTTTCAATGTCTTATTAATTGAAACAAATATGTTTCAACTTCTACATTAAGTTCAAGAAGGTTAAAACGATTGTAGATGGGGGAAAATATGTGATTAAGATAATTAAAATGGGTAACTAAAAGAACTAAGAGAGTGACTTTTGATTTTTTTTCAAGACGTAACTTGTTAATTTTTAATTTATCGAATATCTAGAAAGAGCAAGAAAAGAATAAATGATTTTCTTGACCATAGACATATGTCTATCACATGGACTTCCTAAATATTATTAATTTGAAGTTCATATATGTATATCTATATATACACATATATACTAGTTTTATGGCATGTGCGTTGCACGTGTGTATCGTATATTTAGTATATGATGTTGTAAAATATAACTAATATTATTAAATTAAATCTTTTTAGTAAAAAATTATAATTGAATGAATATAGGAAAATTGTTTTTAAATTATTAATACATATTGTCATAGAGTTACTTGTATTTTGAGATCAAAATGACCAGATATCATTAAGGCAATTCAAAATACATTCAAAGTTTAAATATGGGAGAAAGTTACATTTCTTTAATAATATTATTTCTTACTTCACTCAATTTTGTAAATAATTCTAACCAACACAATAGATAAAACATATTCATTCAAAAAATGTCACCAATAGTCTTTCCTCTTGTGGTTATGAACATAAATGATGTACATCATTTAAGTACAAATTTTGTCTTAACTATTCATACTTGTAATTAGCATGCGCATGACACAAATAAGTATTACTATAAGTATTTCATATATATGTTAATATGTAACATATCTTTTACAAAATATTATTACTCTATTAATATTTGAGTAAGGCTATCATAGAGCGGTAATTTTACAAAAAAAGTGTACTTGGTTGTTATAATGAATGATGGTTATACATACTTCAGTAGAATAATTTAATTTTAATATATGATAACATCACCTATGGTGAAAAATATTTCATTTCATTAAGTTTCTACCTTATCTTTGTGGAATTGTAGTCTTCTCCTTTTTTTTGCCGCATACATATCATATAGTTGTTGTCTAATGAAAGTATCTAATATCTTATAGAAGTTGTATCATGATATTAAATATTTAAATTATTCAATAATAAAAAATAATAGATACATAAAATCTAAAGTATTATTTATAGAATCATTAATTTGATTTAAGATCATTTTATGATCAATTATTATTTTCTTATCTGTTTTTATATAGCTATTAAGGAGTGTATCTTGTGACATAAAGAAAAATTATATGGAACGATACATAGCCAATGAAGAAGGAAGACGAAAATATATGTTCACGCTATATTCACACTAGTGTTCCATTTGACTTAAATGTCTTGCAACCAACACTTTCTCCGTTCATTTTTACGTACATATCTATCAAAAAATAATTATTATCATGACTATGTTATCATATTATAAGTAAAAGTGAAAATCTATTTTTGAATAGTGAATCTAACATTAAAACTAATAATTCAATGGACTACGTTGATTCCCATTATTTTATAAAAACTAGGAAGAAACTCCTTCGTTTGAGGGAAAAGAATAGAAAGAAAAAACAAAGAAGAAATAGATTACCCAAATCATATGCCTTTTTTCATTTCTATTTAATATTATTGTCCCTCCCACAATTTTTTGTCACTATTAAGTCATGAAAATGATAAGAAAAAATACGAGTGTGAATTGATGAATTATTTGCTACAATTTTTTCACCAACTTTTTCTTATGAGGCAGCTCGAATTTCGTTGAATTTCGAACTTGATCAATTTTTGCAAATAACACTTGAGATTTTTTAAGAAGAAGAAGAGTAGAGAACTTAAAGAAATTGTAGTTTAAAAGTGTGAGGAAACCCCTCTTTTTATAGCTACCAAATAATAGTATGAATAGGTGTTCATTGTTCCTTATCTAAAAAGTCACAACCTTTCGAAAAAAGTCACTTCTTATTGAAAAAGTCACAACCCTTTGAGAAAGGCACGACTCATCAGAAAAGTCACAACCCTTTAGGAAAGTCACAACCCTTCGAAAAAATCACAACCCATCGGAAAAGTCACAGCTCATTGAAAAAGTCACAACCCTTTGGAAAAGTCACAATTCATTAAAAAAATCATAATTCTTTAATTTGAAAAGGTATCTACTTTAAATATAATAAACTTAATTAAATTAATAAATAAAATAAATTGAGTATTTTTAATTGGCAGTATAGTAATTTAACATTCAAGTTTGGGTATATATATATATATATATAAACTTCAAATTTATATTATAGTAACTATGAAATATGAAAGCAATTCCACCACATTCAATGAACGTAATAAGTGAGAATGTGTCTGTTTTCTTTTGTTTCAGTTTAATGAAATATTATTATTAATGGATAGGTAACTTTACTTTTTATACCAAAAATTAAAAGATTAGTGCTTAATTAAATAACCAAATATGACTATTCAACTTTTAAAGGATAATTTGGTAATTCAACGTTTAACATTTTTTGTTCCCACTTATAATATAATATAATTATTATTTGACTGTTCCATTCTTGGAATAATTTCCTTATTTTATATACGTTGTCTACTCTTTCGGTTGTTCAGGTTAATCAAAGCACGAGTTGGATCGTTCCAGTCAGTTTTAAAGAAAAGGAAAGATTTTAGGAGGTGAAATTTAAGATTCTTTTGAGCATTCTTTGACTAATTACCTTCTAATCCAACACTAGATTTCTTTGACTGATATTTTGGAAGCTAAAATTTAAGACTCTTTTGAGTGTACAATTGATGCAACATATTTAATGCACTTTACTAGGAGGTGTCTTAAAGTGCTCATTTTTGGTGAATATAGAATAAAAGTTGTTCAAGTGTTAATCAAGGTACTAAATTTTGTACCTATTACATAAAGAAAAAGACCATTTGTTTTAGAAAAGAATTCTATAATATATATCTAGACATCACCTCAGTAGAAAATCAAAACCCTAAGTCCTCTCAGATAGCTTAGATTTTCCTTAAAAGAAATGGAATCAGAAACCTCCCATCGACACAAAAAGAAGAGGAAACACACTAGCAGTGCTTCTTCTTCAGTGCAAGATTCAAAATTTAGATCCATCGTTCTGCCAACAGAGTGAAATCTTTTCGAGGCTTCCGATGAAACCCCTCTTGCAATTTAGGTATGTTTAAGAAAGAATTGGTTTTTGGATCTGGAAATTGCAATGGTTAATATTTTAAAGAAAGAAGTTGAAGTGGTTGTGGTTTGAGCTGGTCCATCAAGTATAGCTGCTTCAGCTTGTTTGAACAAATTGGGCATAAAAAATGTTTTACACCCAATTTGTTTAAACAAACTGAAACAGTTATACCTGATGGACCAGCTCCAACCACAACAACTTCAACTTCTCTCTTTGAAAAATTAACCAAAATTAATTTAGTCACTACTTGAGAATTTCAACATCAAACAAAAATTCCAAAGTTGTGTTGAATTAGCATTATTCAATAATATAGAGACAAAATAGAATAATTCTTAAGGTGACTCACGTGAGTTTAACGTGCGCCGCTAGTGGCTTGATGAGTATGAGATTTGGACTCATTTGGGGCTTTAATTATATAGATTTAGTGTCCTCAAATGTTTAATTTGTGCCATAAACTGATGTTAAAGCCTTGATTTTCAGGTATATGAATTGAGGAGCAAAGCAAGGATACTAACAGGTAAAAAGGAACAAAACAAATTGAAGAAGTGAAAGGCAAGCCTGATTATCGCCAATGGCACTTTGCAAATTGCCTAGTGGCTATTTTGACCGCCTAAAGTTCTAGTGTACCACCCCTGAGGGACGAAACCAAGTCGGCGAGAGAAAAGGTGCAGTCAGCGAATCGCCGAGCAGTTTCGCAATGCAAAGAGAGATCACCCAAAGTTACAGGACACGAGGGTGCTGAGAGCCAAGGCCAAAAAGACGATAGGAGAGAGAAATGGGTGGTTGACCGAGCGGTTTGGAGAACCCGACTTATATTGCCTAATGGCCCTTCGTGACTTAAACTAGAACACTTTTCTCTTTAATTTTTCATAGTTTCTCAGTAGGCTTGAAGGATTTCAGAGATTCAATTTGGAGATTTTGCAAGTGGGTTTCAAATTTTCCGCAAATTGAAGCATTGTAATGACCAAATTACTCTTACCCAGTTGATGACTAATCGATTTGGTAATCGTTTTTACTCTTTTATGATGTTTGGCTACAACCCCAATTCTTTGGGTGTGATTATGGTTGAATTAGTTTATGGGTATTGTTAATTACTAATTTAAATGCTATAGTGAAGTGGGTTTAATCATTAATTGTGGTTTAATTTATGAATTGTAGTTGCAAATGGAGTTCTAATTTGGTGCTCTTTGTTTGCTCTAGAGAGAGGTTTTAGAACTAAGATTATTGTTTAATGATTTGTAAGTATTGGGTTGAGTTGGGTTCAGCTCGAGAAAGTGAATCATAAACCCAATCCTACCCATCTAGCTCGAGAGAGTGATTGAATTAACGTATGGGTTTCTCTTCATTGCTATGCTTGTTGATGTTCAAAAGAAATAACCCAATTCAGGATAATTGTTCGAGAGAAAGCTATATCCCTTATAGACTAGCCTACCCACTGATTTTTAGTTATTTACTAGTAGTTTCAATCACCCATATATGGAAATTTGCCTATTATCGATCACATCCCAAGAATTCCTCTCCTTATTGTTATTTCAAATTGTTTGTGACTGCGTTGTAGTTGATAATTGCAAACCAAAACCCCCCCTCTGACATTCGTTTCACCCATTTTGACTTGTTTCATGTATTTTTTGATAATTTCTATTCCTATATTTAGTTAGATCACATTCGTACTTCTTAATTGAATTTGAACACGTACCGCTCCCTGTGGGATTCGACCCCAACTGAATTGTTGGATTATATATTGCTTAACGGCTGTCTACACTTAGAATTGGATGAAGTGTATTTGATGGGCGTTACACAATCTCAAATTATCCAAAATGGTGCCGCTGCCGAGAAGTGTTGTTGTTTGAAATTCTTTTATTGAAGTTGAATTGTGATCTTTGTAGTCATAGTTAAATTTACTTGTTTTTAGTTTTTGGTTTTGTGTTGAATGTGTTGAACAAAGAAAGAGATGAGTGTTAACGGAAGTAATGGTAGCCAAGTGGACCACCAAGATGACATTGGGAACCTCACTGATGTTAATGACCCAAACATCAATGACCTAAGCGACACAACGACTGGTTCGGCGAGTCTTTCTGCAACTTGATTACTGCAATTTTCTTGAACAATTTTTAACACTTTTCGATGTATTTTGAAGATATGGCTAGAACTAATTTGGATGAGAGAGGTATGCTACCCCAAAAAAGGGCACGAGGTATTGTGATTAATAAGGAAGCAGTTGCTTCCACCACAAAGAGCAAGAGAGCACCTCTGAAGGTAGGCAAAGGCAAGGGCATGATTCCCATAGTTGAAAGACCGGAGCACAACTTTTCTGAGTTGAGGAAGGAAGTTGACCAGCTTAAGTCCAGACTTCACTTCTCTAATTAGGACGGTGGAAATCTACGATGATTCGAGTGCTGAGATTCCAGCTTGTGCTGAGGTACCTCTAGCTACCACCAAAGATGATATTATGGAGGATGTTGTTGTTGCTGAGTATCAGGCTGAGACCGATGAGGAGCATCTTGGGGAGCGAGATGCGGCTATTTATGAGGATTTGGCCGACTTAGAGGGTGCCATGTTCTAGACATGACGACAGGCCTCTTTAAGAGACACTACTATGCCAGGCCGTAGTGGAGCCACAACTGATGCTACACCAGGCATCGATGCCCATCCTCAGAATGTTACCCCGGGCATTAATGCCCCGACAGACGGAGTGACTGAGTAGACTAGATCATTTTTTTCTCTCCCTGTCTGTTTGTTTATTGATTATTTTTGTGTAGTTGTATTTTAGGACAACTAATTTTCTTTTGTGGGTGGGGTGAGGTATTTCCATACCTACCTCTTGTGATTCTATTTTGTTTGTGACTATTGGAGTTTTTGTTGATCTATACATGTGTTTTCATCTTAATCTTGTGGATTCTTGAGCTTGTGGCCCCTAGTTCTTAATGGAAATGGTTTTGAACCTATTTTTAAAATTTGTGCAACCTCTATTTTGTGTGATTGTGGTTGTTCTTGTGTGAATTTGACTATCGGCTATGATCAATACCGATGACTTGAATAGTGCTCTTAATTGAACGAAATGAATGTGCAGCTACGATGAGGTCAATGAAGTTGCATAGACAATGTGTGAACTTTTAGCATCTCATTGTGACTAGCCGATTATCGAATGAGTCTCTTGTGATGAACATCGCACACTAGCTAGAAAGTGTGGAGTCTTGTTTGATATTGATGTCAATAACTTGTGTGATGAGATTACTTTGAACATTGTGTGATGACACCTAGAATTTTCTCCATTGGTCCGATTTAAGTGATGCAAGCACTTGAAATTATCTTAGGCAACAATTTTGATGAGTGAAATAATTTGACAATATACCTCTTTTGTGGCTAACCTTGTGAGATGTGTGAACCTTTCTTGAACCCTCTTGAGCCTTATCCTTTTCTTGGAGGAAACTTGAACAATTGTGATCCCTCTTTATCCATTCACCCATAACTTTCATGAAGTGTGGTTTGTTTGAATAGCCAACTTAGTCCAAAAGCCTAAGTTGGGGGTGTGGTAAAAAGAGAAGGAAAATTAAGAAGTGTGAGAAATCCCCCCTTGAGCAATGGTTTTGAAAAATATGGAACCCCTCCATGTAAAAAAGAAGAGAAAAGAAGAAAGCAAAAGAAAAAGAAATTAAATAAATAAATAAATAAATTGTGAAATAAAGTAGTGGAAGTTGCAAAAGAAATGGGGTATCCGGTAGTTTATTTGAAGTTGAATAATGGGGTGGATTATGAGCATGAGCAGAATGTTAAAGAAAAGGAAGAAAGTGATGTTCAGACCACACTTCAGGAAGGTAGAAGCCACTAAGACTAAATGATCATACCTTTACACTCAGCCCCGTTACAAACCTTGAAAAGACCTTTGTGATCTTGAGTGAGCTGAAACGAATGTTGATTGGAAAATTAGGGCAAGCCTTTGGGTGAAGTAATGCATATGTTCATCTTTGTGAGTGTGAGAGTCGAATGTGATTCTGGAACTATAAATTGTTGAAGAACTTTGTGTGAATAGGGGATAATCTTTGTTGTAAGAGCATTTGATGAGCTTGAACTAGCATTTGAAGCAAGTATTGTGAACTTGAGCATCTTTGATAATGGTGAGTCACAATTTGAATCTTTGAGTGCACAATTGTTCATTGCATGAGTAAGTTGAACCTTGTTGTGTGCATTCATGTTAGGTCTTATGCATCACTATTTGAGACATCCTTTTTGAACTATTGATCTTGATTCTTACTTGAGGACAAGCAAAAGTTTAAGTTGGGAGTGTTGATGAGCCCGAGATTTGGACTCATTTGGGGCTTTGTTTATATAGATTTAGTGTCCTCAAATGCTTAATTTGTGCCATAAACTGATGTTAAAGCCTTGATTTTTAGGTATATGAATTGAGGAGCAAAGAAAGGACTATAACAGGCAAAAAGGAACAAAACAAACTGAAGAACTAAAGAAAGGCGAGCCTGATGATCGCCAATAGCACTTAGCGAATCGTCGAGTGAAAATTTTGACCGCCTAAAGTTCCAATGTGCATGCCCTAAAAGAAGAAACCAAGTCGGTGAAAGAAAATGGGAAGTCGGTGAATCACCGAGCAGTTCCGCGATGCAAAGAGAGATTGCCCAAAGTTACAGGGCACGAGGATGCAAAGAGCCAAGGCAAAAAAGGCGATAGAAGAGAGCACTGGGTGGTTCAGTGAAACAAACTTTTCTTGCCTAATGGCCCTTCGTGGCTTATTTTTGCGACTATAAATTAGATTTTGAACAATTAATTTAAAGAGCTTAATTAGTCAAGAACACTTTTCTCTTAAGTTTTTCACAGTTTCTCAGTAGACTTGAAGATTTCAGAGATTCAATTCGGAGATTTTGCAAGTTGGTTTCGACTTTTCTGTAAATTGGAGCAATGTAAAGACTAAATTACTCTTACCTAGTTAATGGCTTATCGGTTCAGTAACCGTTTTTACTTTTTTATGATTTTGGCAAAATCCCCAATTCCTGGGGTGTGATCATGTGATTATGGGTTGAATTAGTTTATGGGTATTGTTAATGACTAGTTTAAATGCTGTAGTGAAGTGGGTTTAATCATTAATTGTGGTTTAATTTATGAATTGTAGTTACCAATGCAGTTCTAATTTGGTATCCTTGACTTGCTCGAGAGAGAGGTTTTAGAACTACGATTATTGATTAATGATTTGTATGTATTGGGTTAATGGGTTCAGCTCTAGAGAGTGAATCCTAAACCCAATCCTACCCATCTAGCTCGAGAAAGTGGATGAATTAAGGCGTGGGCTGCTCTTCATTGCTATGCTTGTTGATATTCGAAAGACATCACCTGATTTGGGATAGTTGTTCAAGAAAAATCTATCTCCCTTATAGTCTATCCTACCCACTGATTTTTAGCTATTTACTAGTAGTTTCAATCACCCATATATCAAAACTTCCCTATAATCCATCACATCCCGAAAACTCCTCTCCTTATTCTTATTTCAAATTGTTTGTGACTGCATTGTAGTTGATAATTGCAAACCAAAACCCTCCATTCTGACATTCGTGTTAACCCTTTTGACTTGTTTCATGTATTTTTCGATAATTTCTATTCTTATATCTAGTTAGATCACATTCATACTTCTTAATTGAATTTGGACATGTACCGCTCCCTGTGGAATTTGACTCCAACTCAACTATTGGGTTATATATTGCTTAATGACAGTCTAGACTTAGAATTGGATGAAGTGTATTTGATAGACGTTACAAAATCTCAAATTATCAAAATGGAGCCGCTGCCGGGGAGTGGTGTTGTTTGAAATTCTCTTATTGAAGTTGAATTATGATCTTTTTAGTTATAGTTGAATCTACTTTTTTTAATTTTTGGTTTTGTGTTGCTTATGTTAAACAGAAGAAGAGATGAGTGTTAACGGAAGTAATGGTAGCCAAGTGGGCAAGTAAGACGACATTGGGAACCTCAATGACGTCAATGACCCACTCCAAGTGGGTGGTGTTAGTGTTATTCATTTACCTCCGACTGAAGGAAATGTTCTTTTTCACATCACAAGCACAATGCTTCAGCTCCTACAATTGAAAGGATTATTTGGGGTGCTGGCTCATGAGGATCTCTATGAGAATATCAGGAATTTTCTGGAAGTCTGTCGACCGTTCTCATTTAAGAACATATCACAGGATTCGGTCTGTCTCAGGTTGTTTCCGTTCTCTTTGATGGGAGAAGCTACTAAATGGTTGGTTGGGTTACCAAGGGACTGTATCACCTCTTGGGAAGAGCTAACCACAACATTTTAAGTGTGATTTTTTCCCCCATCGAAGATGATGACCTAAGGGATAACATCCAAGGTTTCATTTGCTTGGAAGGTGAACCAATCCATGAGACATGGTTGAGGTTTAAGAAGCTGGTTCTTCATTGTCCAACTCATGGAATACCTAATAATGTGCTACTGCAATGTTTCTAAAGGAGCCTCGATTCGGTAAACAAAGGAGTAGCTGATCAACTCTGAAATGGTGATATAATGCAACAGCCATATGCAGTGGCATCCCAACTCCTTGATTGCATGACCAAGATTAACAGGGTATGGTACCCTCTTGAAGACCAAGTCTTTCCTCTCATTTTCAAAATGACAAAAGAGCATATAAAAAAACATCAAGAGAGAGACCAAAACATGGCCAAAATGATCACCCAACTAAATATCTTGGTTAAAAATGTCATGGGTGCTGGTGCAAAGAGTGTTAATGTTGTGGGTGTTGGTGGAGTAAACCCCTATGAAACAAGGTTAGAAGCGCTTTACAATGTGAAAGTGAACTTCCTAGCAATTCAAAGAGGAGATTATCGTGCAAACTACCCAAGACCGAGTGGAAATCAAGGATGGAATAGAGATGAGGGCTAGAGAGACCGTGATAGAGATTGGCGTGATCGTAATGCCACTTGGAAGGAAAGAGAGGGGTAGAAGGATAGGTATGTTCCTACCTATAACGTCAAAAGCCCAAGAAGTCTAAAGGTAGCCGGACAGAAGATATGCTCTCACACTTTCTCAAAAAAGTTGAAGAATACAACAATGTTTTGAAAGAGATGAAAGAGGATGTCTCAACTCTCAATCAGATGGTGACCTCTCACTTAGTCTCTATTAAGCAGCTGGAGACCCAAATGGGTCAATTTCTTCACATTTGAATCCAAGACAACAAGGGGGTTGCCTAGTAACAGAATGGAAAACCCTAAAAATGAAGCTTGAATGGGTACTTTTGTCGTGCCACGACGTTAACTAAGGCACTTCTTGTGAGGCAACCCAAGTTTTTAATGCTTTAGGTTTTGATTTAGAATAACGGGTGGTTATTTTAAAGATTGAAAAGTGAAGTGTTTTTGCAAATAGGCAGTTTGGTGAACCAATAGTTCAGTCAGCGACTAGTCGAAGAGGTCGGCGAGCCCGACTTGGACCACCGTTGGACCCACCAAGCCTGAAGTGGAAGGCTGTAAAACTCAGCGGGCTAATTTCATAATCGGTGACTTGCCGAACAGGTCGGCGAGCCCAATTTTGTTCGCCGTTTGAACCCCTAAATTCCTTGGAGGTCTTGTAAAACTCGGCGAGGTAAAGTACCACTCGGCGGATCATCGAGTGGTTCGGCGTGGATGGCTTACTTGCAGAAGGTGACGCAAATTGAAAGATTTTAAAGGCCCAATGATTCAAAATTTCAAAATCTTTCATATTCACTCATTTCTAATCCCGTGAACTCTCACCCGAACTTTAAATCTTTCTTATTTTGCTATTTTATTCTCATTTTTGTGTGTGATCTCATGCTTGAAATTGGAATAATTTGTTGCCTAGGTTTTCAATTTATTAATTTGGCATACAGGTTGGTTTTTCGAACCCCTTACTTCCGTTTCGTGGTTTAACTCAAATGCAATAGGTAAATATATGATGAATTGTTTTGGGTAATTGTTTAATTGTGTTTTATGTGTCAAATTGCCCATAATGTGTTTGAACTTGTGACTATATGCTTAAATCGATGATTTCACATGTTTTATGCGTTAAAATGATTCTAAATTGTTGCGTTGCAGTTATGTTGTATTGGGTCTAGTTAGATGAATTCTGAGTAACTCCAAATTGTGCCACATACGTAATTTTCCCAATGATGGAGCGTTTGACATCATTCTTAAGAGCAAAAGTCGTCAAATGGCCAATTTTTGCCAAATCGGGGGAAGTCTCAATACCTTGAGGGCATGGGTCATATGGGTCTTGTACTAATTGCATGGTGTGTGTGCTTGATTTTGAATTCAGGGGCTGCGAACTTGATTTTTGGAAATGGAGTTAAAAATTGGCACGTTGGGCCATTTGGCGAGCTGCGTTGAGCTCATCGAATGGTTCGGTGGTTTGCCAAAGTCCTCCTTTGATCGCCCTTAATTTCATCTTTTGGCTCTGTAAGTTTCGGCGGGAAGCTTGAGTTCACTCGGCGACTCGCCAAAAGGTTTCTTACATCGCCTTTTCTGTTCCCTAATCCTTAAAATACACTGTAATATTCGTCAGGATAGTTTAAGCTCGCCGATTTGTGTCGGGGATTCGCTGAAGGACCCTGAACATCGCTGACATTCCTTCATTCTTGAAATTTTCCAAGCTGGTCCTTTCGACAAGCCCGATCTGACTTGCCTAAGCGATTGGTTCGGTGATTCTTTCTACAACTTGATTTCTGCAATTTTCTTGAACAATTTTTAACACTTTTCGATATGTTTTGCAGATATGGCTATAATCAATTTGGGTGAGAGTGGTATGCCACCCTGAAAAAGGGCACGGGGTATTGTGATTAATGAGGAAGTGTAATGACCCTAAAGGTCATTTTTGGAAATTTTCATAAAATGACCGTTTTACCCCTCCCGATAATTGCCCCGAGTCCTAATTGTTATATTTTCGAAGTTGGTTTGAAGGAAAAATTGATGAAAAGTTGAGTTTTTGGAAAGTTTAGTTTTCAAGAGTTAATGTTTGGTTAAAAGTGCTACTTCGAGTCATTTGGAGTTTCGAGACTCGAATCGGATTTCCATCGATTCCAGCAGTTTTGGGATGTCGAAATGGGTCAATGAGAATTCACGGAGTCGAATTTGGAGTTAAAACGAAGATTTGAGGTCCTAAATTGCTAAATTTGTGAAATTTTGATCAAGAGTTAACTTTGGTCAACAAACGAGGTTCCGGTGCTCGAAATGGAATTCCGAGGGCACCGTTGAATTCAGGGGGTGATTCTAAGTCTAGAATGAGTCTTGGTTGAATTTTTAGAGGCCCCGAGTGCGTTTCGAATTTTTGAGCATAAAGTTTGTTTCTTGACGCCTTATCGGATACCGGATCAAGGAGACCTCGAATTCAAATTCTGACGATTTCATTGAGTCCGAAATGTCATTTTCAAGCTAGTAGCATATTTGGTTTGTGTTCGGGAAGTGCCAAATGAGTTTTGGGTGAGCTTTTAAGCTTCTTGGATGCTTTGACACTATTTCAGCAAATTGTGGCAACTAAAGGGTTCATTATTAGTTTTAGAGGTCGAAAAATTATTTCGAAGGTTTTGAAATTTTGAGCATGAATTATAGGACTTATCTGCAAATTTTGGTGCATTTTCGCTAACCCGAGATTGGACTTTTATCGCAAATAAGAAATAATTATTTACCGAGTAGAAATGATATTTGACTAGGCAAACGAGCATGAAATTGAGCTCCGATTGAACGAGCAGGTCCGTATCATTATTTAAGACATTTACAAAAAGAATCGGGTCATTTCACTATCGTATGAGGAAATTACGGCCTTTTTAGTGAAAGATTAACTGCTGTTTTTCTGGTGCATAACAGCCATGTACTGTTATAAAAATCTCAGACTGTGTTCATTTGATATTTTGAGCATATCGGGAGTTCTAGAGATAGGAATGGAGTGATTCTTACGGGTTTCTTCTTGAATTAATATGAGGGTTAGTATTCAATCTTCAATTCGACATTTTTCTCCTAATTTCTTTATCTGGTTTTTTTCCCTATCCGTAATCTCTTGGGAAAAATTGGGGTTTTATCGATTTGGACTCCCTTTTTGATGAAAAAGGTATATTTACGATCCTTATGTTATGGGTAAACTGATTTTAACATAAAATTATTGATTCATCGATTATTTTCATCATATTAACCGCGTACAATTTGGACTTTCCCGGTAAAGTTAAAGTTTGATAAATCGAGAATTTGAAGGTCGATCTTAACTCCGTTTTTGATGAAATTTCATATTTGAACTTATCTAAGCATGGGTAAGATGTTTTTTCAAGAGATATTTCATTTTCGAGACGGGGTTTTGGATCCAAATATTTTAGGCTTCTTAAAAAACGTAGATTTTCCTTCAAATTGAGTTTGTGAATTGATTTCAACTCCGTTTTCAAATTGGTTTTTACCATTAGCTTCCAAATACTTTAAGGATCATTTTACATCAAAAATTTCCAGATTTGGATATCGTTTTCTGGTATGAGACTTTTGGACAGTTTTACCCTTTTTCTCTAAATTTCGTGATTTTGGTGTCATTGGACTCGAATTGTGATTGTGATTAATTGTTTGAATAGATTATCGTGATCCAGATTATACTCAGAAAGGAAAGGCTCAAGTCAAGTAACTTTTGGAGTTCGTTTTAAGGCAAGTGGATTCCAAACTTTGTAAAACTCTTAGACTACGCATGACTACTTTCCTAATTGTGTTGGGGAGTAATGGGGATTGAGGATGGGTTTTATTTGTTGATTGAAATTGTTGTAAATGAAAGATGGGGAATAAAACAAGCTAAATGTGTTATATGTGACTTGAATTTGTTGAATAAGTCATGTGATAACTGATATTGAGGGGATAGAAGAGCATGAGTAGGCTATGATTGATACAGACATTGTGATTGAGACAGGTGATGTGTAATACTATGATGTGGTCGTGATATGGTTGTGATTGAGACAGGTGATGTGTAATACTATGATATGGTTGTGATTGAGACAGGTGATGTGTAATACTATGATATGGTTGTGATTGAGACAGGTGATGTGTAATACTATGATATGGTTGTGATTGAGACAGGTGATGTGTAATACTATGATGTGGTCGTGATATGGTTGTGATTTAGACAGATGATGTGTAATACTATGATGTGATCGTGATATGATTGTGATTGATGACATATCCATATTCATTATTCATCCCATGTGTGAACTATCTGTTGCATGAGTTCTGAGACATTGATATGAGGATGGATGGATATGAGACACAGTTGAGACTAGCTCCGGCTAGCGATTTGGATGCCGATGGGATCCGGTTCCGGCGGTGATACATGGTCCATGTGTGGCCCCCATGGGTTCTGATTTGAGTTTTCAGCGCGGACTGATTACGTCAACAGATGTGTATCATAGGACAGACATGCATCACGACTACATGACATCATTATTGCATTTTGCATCGCATTTGCCTTATCTTTGTCTGTGATGTGTGGATTGTATCGGTTTACCCTTCTTATGTGGAATTTGATCTACTTGCTCTTATTTGTTGATCTGAGGTTGATGAGAATATAATTTTGGTTCTGGCTGTTGAATATGATATGTTTAGTATAGGTTGGTTGGTTTGCTGCTAGATTGAAGTTTCGGTGGTTCGGTTGGGTTTGAAAGGAGTTGTTTATAGCTGCTAGTTTTGCTTAGTTTCGAGTTACTTGCGAGTACCTGTGGTTTTCGGTAGTCACCCTTGCTTCTACACAATTGTGTATGTTGACAGCTCTCTCAGATTTGGGTTAGTATTTTCTTTAGCAGATTGAGCTTCGGGACATACTCGAGAGGTAGCGGGTCATTCTAGACGTGCCCTTGAGTTATCTTTACTTTCATTTTTGTTCTATTCGAGAACTATACTCTGAGACTTGTATATTTTTATTTGAATTATGTATTTAGAGGTTTGTACATGTGACAACCAAATTCTGGGTAGTGTTGAGTCTTAATTAAAGTCTTCCGCTTATTTATTATCTTTTATTCTCGTATTTCTACTTCTCTATCGTTGTGGTTGAGTTAGGCTGACGTGTTCGGTGGAAAATGGACACGTGCCATCACATCCGGATTTGGGGTGTGACAAAATGGAATTAGAGCCCCAGGTTCACAGGTCTCACGTGTACAAGCCAAATTTAAGTAGCGTCTCGAGGATCAGTACAGAGACGTCTGTACTTATCTTCGAGAGGCTATGGTGACTTTTAGAAAAGATCTTTATTACTTGATTCTCTATCGTGCGTCCTTGGTCCTATCTAATTCTTATCACTTCACTCTGTTCTCTCTCTCATTGTAATGACTTGTGGTTAGTCCTGCATGGGTGCGAGTTTAGGTTTCATCGCGTGATTTTAGTGTTAGATCTGGTTTTGATACGGAGGTGATAGGCTTGTGGAAAGGAAGTGTGATCAGACATGGAATTCTCTTCAACACGAGTGAGTAAGGTTGTGGCCAAGGGATGTGTTTTGAGTTTATGGTATTGGAAGATGAACATTTATTAAGAGACTTCAGGAACGTCTTAGTTCTCCGGTCATTTATTCAACAACGAGAATAGTGCTTGTGTGACTTATACGACGGAGTTGGCTAGACAATGAAGAATGGTGTAAGTAAGAGAATGACTATGTTGAGAGTGCTGTGACTTTGGAAACTACAGTTTGTGAAGTTTGTCATAAGGGAATAGATTGCGTAGTATATTATGATGATGAAGTTGCACCAACCAAAATCAGAAGTTCTACGGTGGTTTTATAGTGTGGGTGTATATCATTACAGGGTCATTGTACGACGACTACGACGGTACCCGTGTTATCTTGTTAGGGTTATGGGCTATGTTGTTTCTGCCATCGATCGGGCTTACGAAATTGTGCATATCATTTTTGGCCGGAGACTGAAGTGCTTTGGTAATGTTTTGCAACTATTTAATGAGTGTAAATGAACAGGTTGTTTGGGTACGACCTTCTCAATGGATCTGATGTCTTCTAGTGGTGGATTTAACGGTTGTTCATGATGTGGTACTAGTGATATATGGAAGCGGAGAAATCTGAGTTGTCAGCTGTTTCATCTAATCGGGTCAGAAGGTTGATGTTGCATTCTCGATTGAGAAATCAAGTGGTTTCTACTATGAACACTTGAGTTAAACATTAATTATAAGGAAAGTTATAGTGGTGGATCGAGTGAATCGATCCTGTCTTGTTTCTAGGACAAGGTACGACCCTTGGGTGGTCATGATTATATTGGGAACTAATGACTTCATGATGAGTCAAAAGAAATGGGCAACAATAAGCCATGGATGAAGAAAGTTTTAACAAGTATACTCGTGTAAAGGCAATTAAGGATTTTAGCGAGAAGGTACGATTAAAAAGGAATCGGGTTGGTTTTGTCAAGATGTGGGTTGGCAAGGTAAGAGATGATTGGTTGTATAAACTTTTTAGCCATTGGAAGGACTTTTGCATGGTTTGAGTTGTAGCAGTTAAATACTTGTGATTGTAGAAGAGTTCGATGAAGTTTCATTTGAGAAGTTTGACTTAAGGTAAAAGGTAATATGCGGTGGATGTTTGGCCAAGAAACTATAATGATAAATGATTTACGGGAGAACAAGAGTCTTGCGCAATAGATATAAGTTAAGAGATGTGAAGGAATAAGACATCACACGTAGATCCTTAGTTTGAAGTTGGGGATTGTGTAAATTTCTGCTTTTATGTTAGATATGACAATGCAAGGTGGATTGGTTCAGCACAAATGTATGATGTGCTATCAGCTACTTTCTGAACACTTGGTATTGGTATTGGTGGTAAACGTTGATGTATGAGGAATTCTGCAGTTTTTGAATTGGTTTGAATTGTTCAGCTTATGGTAGGTGGCTTACGAGTGTCCAACCGGAACGACTTATAGCTCTACATGGTTATTGAGGATTTTGAACTGGGTTGATAACTCTATTTATGGAATTATCCAGACTGTTGTAACGCGTTACATAGATCCTTGATGGTAAATAGAGGTTGTGTGCTCATAGTATACAGAATTATTGGAGTAACCAAGAACTGCTTCAAGTTTCGGCATGAGATATATGATGGTTTGAATAATAGTTGAAGTTGGGTAAGTAAAGGATCGCGTGTAATCGATATTGGTCGTGATTCAATAGTTCTATCTCAATGAAAAGGTACTATGACATTTAGAACTTGGATTATTAGCGATTGGGTGAGACCCATATCGATCGTGGAATGCTTTAATGGAAGAAGAAAGGACCATAATTCAAAATTTTGGAAGCAACGATGTGTTTCTAAGAATGACTGGATACTAGTGGCCGTTTGAGGGTAAAGTAACTGGCCGGTGTGACTATGATGTTCTGGTAGTATTGATATTGTTGGCCTTAATGGATTATTGTAAAGAGTATGAGAAAATGGATAAATTGAGTATGTCTATGATTGTTATGAGGCCAGACTGGCTGATTGTGAAGTCAGACGAATGGGAAGGTGTGTTATCGACATCGTGGAAGGAATATCTTGGGTTGTTCAATTTCGGTTTTGTATATTCTTATGTGACCACCTACCTCATTTCAGACATGGTTTTGGATTATGTTTCTCTATCTATGTTCAGACGTGTTTTTACTTTTGTGGGTGGATGCCTAGTGGTGAATCGGATGGACCTATTCATGATCTCTTGGCAGAATAGAATACTTGTGTGGGTGGGCCAATTCAGAGATAGTGGGTTCGATGTGGTATTGGGGTGGTGAAAGGTTTTCGGAAGTTCTACAAGTGTCATCTTGCTTTTGGAAACGTATAGAGAGGCTACTGTATGTGGCTACAGTTTTTGGCTATTGTGGTATTTATCTTGCCCCTGTATGCATGGTTCAGCTAGGTGTGGTTCGATACTTAGGTGGCCCGTGGGCCTAGTTCTTCCGTTGCTGGAATTGTCTACAGTTACGGATCCTACTTCGATGTTTTGGTGGCATCCTTAGAGGTTTTATATGCTTGGATGGGTCGATCATCAGTTGGATACTTGATCATTTCTATCTGTAGGTTAGATAAGCGTGATTATTCGAAGATGGGTGCTCGATGGATATGCATCAGATTAGTATGACTCAGACTTGTGGAAATGTGGTAATGAGAATGGAATTTTTTCTAGAGTCGGTGATGGTTCGTGTGTTGTGAGAGCTTGGTGACTGATTTAGGTTCATCCTTGATTTTTCTGTGGTTATTGATTCCAAAATTTCTCTCGTGGTTACATGATTAGGGGTTTATCATGGTAAATATGTTGTGGTTGTGTGATCTTAGATTCAGATTCAGTCTATGAGTTAGTCGGTGGTTTGAAATAACCCTTTGAGGGTTAAGTTGTCAAGATTGATTTGGGAATCCTTATATGGATTTTTGGGATAAGGTTTAAGAATGGGTTCGTTTGGAGTAGTAATTATTGAGTTCGGAAATTTCACCTCGGGGTTGATAGCGTAGAGTATTTTTGCCTTCTTCTACTTTATGTTCGAGGATGAACATGATTTTTAGTGGTGAATAACGTAATGACCCTAAAGGTCATTTTTGGAAATTTTCATAAAATGACCGTTTTACCCCTCCCGATAATTGCCCCGAATCCTAATTGTTATATTTTCGAAGTTGGTTTGAAGGAAAAATTGATGAAAAGTTGAGTTTTTAAGAGTTAAAGTTTGGTTAAAAGTGCTACTTCGAGTCATTTGGAGTTTCGAGACTCAAATCGGATTTCCGTCGATTCTAGCAATTTTAGAATGTCGAAACGGGTCTATGAGAATTTACGAAGTCGAATTTGGAGTTAAAACGAAGATTTGAGGTCCTAAATTGCTAAAATTGTGAAATTTTGATCAAGAGTTGACTTTGGTCAACAAACGAGGTTTTGGTGCTCGAAATGGAATTCCGAGGGCACCGTTGGATTCAGGGGGTGATTCTAAGTCTAGAATGAGTCTTGGTTGAATTTTTAGAGGCCCCGAGTGCGTTTCGAGTTTTTGAGCCTAAAGTTAGTTTCTTGACGCCTTATCGGATACCGGGTCAAGGAGACCTCGAATTCAAATTCCAACGATTTCATTGAGTCCAAAATGTCATTTTCAAGCTAGTAGCATATTTGGTTTGTGTTCAGGAAGTGCCAAATGAGTTTTGGGTGAGCTTTTAAGCTTCTTGGATGCTTTGACACTATTTCAGCAAATTGTGGCAACTAAAGGGTTCATTATTAGTTTTAAAGGTCGAAAAATTATTCCGAAGGTTCTGAAATTTTGAGCATGAATTATAGGACTTATCTACAAATTTTGGTGTCATTGGACTCGAATTGTGATTGTGATTAATTGTTTGAATAGATTATTGTGATCCGAATTATAATAGGAAAGGAAAGGCTCAAGTCAAGTAACTTTTGGAATTCGTTTTAAGGCAAGTGGCTTCCAAACTTTGTAAAACTCTTAGACTACGTATGAATACTTTCCTAATTGTGTTGGGGAGTAATGGGAATTGAGGATGGGTTTTATTTGTTGATTAAAATTGTTGTAAATGAAAGATGGGGAATAAAACGAGCTAAATGTCTTATATGTGACCTGAATTTGTTGAATAAGTCATGTGATAACTGATATTGAGGGGATAGAAGAGCATGAGTAGGCTATGATTGATACAGTTATTGTGATTGAGACAGGTGATGTGTAATACTATGATGTGGTCGTGATATGGTTGTGATTGAGACAGGTGATGTGTAATACTATGATGTGGTCGTGATATGGTTGTGATTGAGACAGGTGATGTGTAATACTATTATGTGGTCGTGATATGGTTGTGATTGAGACAGGTGATGTGTAATATTATGATGTGATTGTGATATGATTGTGATTTATGACATGTGCATATTCATTATTCATCCCATGTGTGAACTATCTGTTGCATGAGTTCTGAGACATTGATATGAGGATGGATGGATATGAGACATAGTTGAGACTAGCTCCGGCTAGAGATATATGAGATAGACTAGCTCCGGCTAGCAATTTAGATGCCGATCGGATCCGGTTCCGGCGGTGATACATGGTCCATGTGTGGCCCCCATGGGTTCTGATTTGAGTATTCAGCGCGGACTGATTATGTCAACAGATGTGTATCGTATGATAGACATGCATCATGACTACATTACATCATTATTGCATTTTGCATCGCATTTGCCTTATCTTTGTCTGTGATGTGTGGATTGTATCGGTTTACCCTTCTTATGTGGAATTTGATCTACTTGCTCTTATTTGTTGATCTGAGGTTGATGAGAATATATTGTTGGTTCTGGCTGTTGAATATGATCTGTTTAGTATAGGTTGGTTGGTTTGCTGCTAGATTGAAGTTTCGGTGGTTCGGTTGGGTTTGGAAGGAGTTGTTTGTAGTTGCTAGTTTTGCTTAGTTTAGAGTTACTTGCGAGTACCTGTGGTTTTCGGTACTCACCCTTGCTTCTACACAATTGTGTAGGTTGACAGCTCTCTCAGATTCGGCTTAGTATTTTCTTTAGCGGATTGAGCTTCGGGACATACTCGAGAGGTAGCGGTTCATTCCAGACGTGCCCTTGAGTTATCTTTACTTTCAGTTTTGTTCTATTCGAGAACTATACTCTGAGACTTGTATATTTTTATTTGAATTCTGTATTTAGAGGTTTGTACATGTGACAACCAAATTCTGGGTAGTGTTGAGTCTTAATTAAAATCTTTTGCTTATTTATTATCTTTTATTCTCGTATTTCTACCTCTCTATCGTTGTGGTTGGGTTAGGCTGACGTGTCCGGTGGGAAATGGACATGTGCCATCACATCTGAATTTGGGATGTGACAGGAAGCAACTGCTTCCACCACAAAGAGCAAGAAAGCACCTTCGATGGGAGGGAAAGGCAAGGGCAAGGCACCCGTAGTTGAAAGACCGGAGCACAACTCCGGTAGTGATGGGGAGTCCTTTGATTATCAATCTTCATTATCTAAGCCTGAGTATGATCATTTACTATAGACCCGGCGAGCAGAGATTCGACAAAAGCTCACCAAGACCCGTCTAGGATTCCGGAGCCGACCCCTCCTACTGCATATTCAATGCCAACTTTGGCACAAACGGTGGTTCCAGCACCACCAATACAGGGTCCTCCTCCCTGGTTACTCAACCGGTAAAGGTCGATGATTTGAGGACCATTCTAAAAGAAAAGAGGTTGTCCACAGATGGTGTTGTGGACAGGTACCCAAATTTGTGGGACAATCTCCAGTTCCATAGGTTCGAGATCTTCACAGGCCACGTGGACCTTACATTCGTACATGGGTCCGGGAGTTTTATACGACTTACAGTGACCTGGTACCAAAGGGAAAGAAGCAAGCCACTGCCTTTAGACCGATAGAGTCTATGATGGTTCGAGGGAGGATGGTGAGATGCGGCAGTGATGATATCAATGTTGTGTTTGATTAGGCTGTAGGTTTTGAGCACGAGTACCAGAGGATTATTACTTTAGAGACTCTCGATGACCTGAAGGGCTTGCTAGCTCCCTTCATTTCTCAGACCACCCCGAGGTGGATTGAGGCCGGAGCACCTATCGAGAAAAAGGATCTGAACATAGCAGGCCGGTACTAGTTTTGATTCATCACCCAAAGGCGGCCTGTCTCGGATCTCTCATAGCCTGGAAGATTCTGAACATGGGGTTGATTATAAATTAGGAGATGGCCATGAGGTCCAAACAGCACCAGACGTCTCTTCCATGTCCAGTACTCATTACACAGTTATACCATCGGGCTAGAGTTTCTCGTGACGAGAAGAGGGATGTTGAGATTACACCCACATCCTCCACCGACATCTAGTGCATAGAGGCCTAGTACACACGGGAGAGGCGTATAGCAGGAGAGCAGCTCTGGCGAATCAAGCCCTAGAGGTTGATATTCATTCTTTACCTGCAGAGGAAGCCTTGCGTACTCCGGCCCTTCGGCCTTCAGGTACATCTACTTCCACTCCTTCCCAGGCCCCGAGTTTTTCTGTTGCGTCCCTGCCTCCTAGAGCTGCTACTGGTACCACTACGATTAGGACTCCGATTACTCAGGCTATGCTCCTCAAGATGGGGAACCTAGCCCATTCTGCAGATGTGCAGGCTTCCCGGATAGAGGCCGAGGTGCCCTGGATGATTGAAAGAGATATTACCGATGTGCTGACTCCTCTCAAGGCTTCCATTGATGCCCTCTCAGCGAGAGTTGACGTTTGTGAGAGAGAGCATGGTGTTTCAGCTGAGGTTATGGCTTTGAAAGTCAATGTTTCTGAGCTGAGGAAGGAAGTTAACCAGCTTAAGTCCGCAGACTTCACTCCTCTATTTGGGACAGTGGAGATCCACAATGATCTGAGTGCTGAGATTCCAGCTTGTGTTGAGGTACCTCTGGCTACCACCAAAGATGATATTATGCAGGATGTTGTTGCTGCTGAGTATGAGGCTGAGACCGATGAGGAGCATCTTGCGGAGCGAGATGCGGCTATTTATGAGGATATGGCCGACTTAGAGGGTGCCATGTTCGAGACATGACGATAGGCCTCCTTGAGAGTGCCACTATGCCAGGCCCAATGGAGCCACAACTGATGCTACACCGAGCACTGATGCCCATACTCAGAGTGTTACCCCAGGCATTGATACCCCGACAGACGGAGTGACTGAGTAGACAAGATCATTGTTTTTTCTCCATCTCTGTTGTTTTTATTGATTATTTTTGTGTAGTAGCATTTGAGGACAACTAATTTTCTTTTGTGGGTAGGGTGAGGTATTTCCATACCTACCCCTTTTGACTTGTTTCATGTCTTTTTCGATAATTTCTATTTCTATATGTAGTTAGATCACATTCGTACTTCTTAATTGAATTTGAACATGTACTGCTCCATGTAGGATTCGACCTCAACTCAATTGTTGGGTTATATATTGCTTAATGACCGTCTACAGTTAGAATTGGATGAAGTGTATTTGATAGAAGTTACACAATCTCAAATTATCATGGTTGCCATACCTTGAGGTCGTGGAAGCAGTCGAGGAAGACTTCAGAAACAACCGTGTGTTGTGATAAACAGTTCTACATATCTGATGAACCATGATGATGAGGAAAACAAATCTACCCGACACTACCCACTAATGTTAACATCACCCATGACGCTAGCACTTCCTTTGGGGACGATAAATCCATGAGGAGGGTACAACTAAGCTCCATCCCGCTAGCTCAATCAATGCATAGTGATTGCAACCCAGGCTTGAAGAACAAAGTAATCAATGGAACAGTGGTACCTATATCTGCAAGAAAAGGATATTAATCTCCACCTGCTAACAACATTGTAAGTGTTGGGGTTAACGATCCACAAAAAGATGCTACTTGGACCTCCTTATTCATTAATAATAGAGCAACAACCAGTGGTTTGTCTTTCAAGTATATCCCTCTAGAAATTCTGAACGAGCAACTAGTGGTACAACTATTCCAAGAGGTGGTTGATAGAGAAGTAACCAAGTGGAAACCAGATCTAGTTGCCTATTTTATAGGAGAAACACCAAGGTATAATTCTATTAAGAGATACATTGGGCAATTTTGGGCATGTGTTACGGAACCAAAGCTTTGCTACCACGAAAAAAAGATACTAGGTAATCAAATTCCAATCCACTGAAGATTTGAATGAGGTACTCTATTTTGATCCATACACAATAAATAATAAGCATGTTAGTATGAAAGTACTCTTTTTTTGTCCATACACAATGAAAAATAAGCTTGTTATTATGATACCTTGGACTCAGGATTTTGATTTCAGCGAACAGTTTCGTACATTGATTCCTTTATGGATTAAATTTCTAAATTCGACAATATTCTGTTGGGGGAGAGAATCATTACGTAAAATAGGAAGTGTGGTAGGGATTCCTATTTTGGCTGATGAGTGCACAACAAAACAAACTAGAATCTCATTCGCTAAGATGCTGATAGAAGTGAATATCACTAAAACCTTGCCGGAGAGATAATAGTTTTGGATCCCAACGGTAATTAATTTGAGGAGCAAGTAGTTTATGAAAGGAGCCCTAACTTCTGTACTATATACTTTGTTGTTGGACACTCCTTCCATCCACAGGATATAAAAGATCTAGTAGCAAAATAAGGAAAGAGACCTGAGTCGAGGAAGATTGAGCAAACATAGAAGACAAAGGTGTCATTCCCTCTGAGATCATCACAATAGATCAAAATAAGGTTACTAGCACATATGCTCACCACCCCCAAACTTCATATAGCAGAATAAATATTGCAGGTTCTAGCTCTCATGCTCCTTAAAGAACTTTGATAGATCAGACTGGTACTAACACTCCTCCCCGAAAGCAAATTCAGGAAGCTCTAAAAACTTGTCTATTGTATGATCTAATTAATTTCCCATCATTGAGCACTATACCACAGAGAAAGGGGAATAGTAGTTATCAGAGAGATATATGTTGTAACACCGTGAATTCAAAAAGAACCAAATATGTAGAATTTCAGAAGTTGCAGGTGCCACCGACGAGGCCAACCCACGGCCCGTGGTCTGAACCATGGACCATAGGTGTGGTACGTGGTTAGCCACCTCAACATCCCCTAGAACTCCCAGAAAAGTCTTGACCAACAACAAGACCTATGAACCGTAGGTGGGACCACGGTCCGTGGTCCAGGTCCATGGTTTAGACCCCCAGCCAGCAGCCCTTTGAAGCCAAGTGAGTGTTTGATAGGACGAACCGTCGGTCAGCTCACGGTCCGTCGGTGGCCTCGTCAGATTTTAAGTTGGGGTCGTTTTGGTCTTTTCCCCTATGTGTTGGGCATCTAAACTACATCGTTTAACCCCTAAACTAAGTAGTTTTGGTTAGTTTAAGCCTAGTAACTTAATGAGAACTTGCTAAGTGATTCATTCACAAAAATTCATCAAACTTAGAGCAAAAGAGAAGAAAAAAGGGGACTCAAACCCTTCCAAGAACACATCAAGTTTTCTTCAATTTCAGCCCCAAAATCGAAAGTTTTCTCCTTGAATTTCGTCACCAGGTATGTCGGATTTCACTAGTGAGTTCCTTTCTTCGACTATGTCCCTAGAATTCAGTAAGATTTCTTGATTCTCGATATCATGTTTAGACATAGGGTTTCTGTAACCTTGGAGAATTATTGTGAATTAGTTGTTATAGTATTCCTAATCAGATCATTATATTTTTATAAAATCGTTGCTTAGTTATTTGCATGAAATTCAGAACCCTAGTTGTTTAGATTCTCTTAGTTCATGAATTACACTTGCTAGGTCAGTGAAAAAGATATACATTCTCCAGTTAAAAATGCTTCATTATCAGTATTTAAATGTTGAATTCTCAGATTTTGCATGTTAGAACATTCAGCTGTCCAGTATTTCAGTTATGTTGTTTATACACATTCTTGTCGGAGGTAGGCTTAGACCGGGTTTGACTAGGGTTCAGCGTACCCTCGTTATCCCAGAACTATGTGCCTCGAAGGTTTATAAGTCCCCTCTGTTGGGCATAAAATTTAGATATCAAGCTAGTCATGCCTCTATACCCATGTCAATGTACATTAGGTCCTCTCAATGGGACATATACATTAGATTCCACGTTTAGCTCACATGGTTTTATGTCGGTTAATAGGAGCTCCCACAGTCAGATTTAGGCATTTTAACCAAGTCCTCAGTTGTACGTCAGTATTCAATCTCAGCATGTTAGTCTCATGATTAGTACTTGGTCATTGCATTTAGCTTAATCTTCAGTAAATTACAACATTTACATTCAATTCAGATTATATCATTGCCCAGTATGCTTTGTTCAGTTTATGTATTTTGTTTAGCTATATTCAATATCCTGCATGCTTAGTACATTCCAAGTAATGACGCATACTATGTGCTACATCCTTTCATAATGTAGGTTCAGGTGTTCAACATCCAGTTCACACATAGATCGGTTCCCGATCTCCAGTTTAGCAGTTTCAGTGTTGAGTCCTCATACTTCGAGGACAATAGACTTGTTTTCATAGTAAGTCTTTTCTTTAATTTCAATTTTTCTAGAGTTAGCTAGGGACATGTCCCAGCAACTTTAGTTAGTAGAGGCTTTTTCAGACATATTATTAGATTCACCTTTAGTTTTTAAGTGATTGTTCAGTATCACTAAACTCATAGTATTTTATATTAGATCAGTTTGGGTATTCCCCACTTTCATTTATCTATTGTTTTAAGCCTCCACATAGTATTTTTATTTACTTATCTTTCAGTACGCTTATGATATGCCAGCTTCAGGTTTAGCATGGGGTCCCTCGTGATCCTAGGTCCCGTGTTTACGTGAAGGAGGTAGCCTCAAGGCGTCACAAACTTGGAATCATGGCATTAGGCTCAAGAGTCCTAGGTTGTGTAAAAGCCACACTAAGTAGAGTCATTTTCATGGGTGTGAATTGCACTACATCTAATGATAGGGAGGCTACAAAGTGTTTTAAGAAAAACTTCACTTCTTTGATATTCTTATCGTCCATTGGTATGATCTCCTTTCTAATTCATCATTATGTGTTTCAAATCATGCCTCCTCATAGAGCTAACGCAAGGAATGCTAATGCACGCAATGTTAATGCAGTTCCTCCAGTCCTATACCATGAGGTTTCAAATGTAGAGTTTCGGAATGCTATCTAGCTCTTGGCTCAGAGTGTGGCTATTCAGAACAATCAACAGGCCCTAGTTCCTACTAATGCTAATAATGGGTTAGCAGGAGCCAGGGTTCGAGATTTTGTTCGGATGAATCCGCTAGAGTTTCTAGGGTTGCAGGTTGGTGAGGACCCACTAAACTTCATTGATGAGGTTAAGAAGATCTTTTGAGTGATGCAAGTAACTGGTAATGATAGGGTAGAGTTGACATCGTACCATCTTAAGGATGTGACTCACACTTGGTTCACTCAATGGAAAGAAAACAAAAGTTCATATGCAGCTCCTCTGACTTGGGAATGCTTTACTGGAGTTTATCTGGACAGGTTCTTCCCAATGGAGTTGAGGGAGGTTAAGGCTTAGGAATTCATGAATTTGAGCTAAGGTACAATGTCTGTCCAAGAGTACGGACTTAAGTTCACCCAACTCTCCAAGTATGCTCCATATATGGTTGTTGATTCGAGGGCACAGATGAGGAAGTTTTGTTTGGAGTATCCGACTTAGTGAAGACAGAGTGTAGGAATGCTATGTTGTTAGAGGAGATAAATATCTCTCGGCTCATGACTCATGCTCAACAGTTAAGGGATATAAGTTTAGGGAAATGGCTAAGGACAACAAGAAGGCTAGAATACGGAATTATGAATACTTTCAACAGAAATTGAGTGGTGGAAATCTCTCACAGTTTCAGCAAAGGTCTACAACCCCATCACCTTCATCAGCTAGTGCTCCATCCCCAGGTTTCTACAAGAAAAGAAAGGTAGCCATCATGCTCTAAGTCTAAGGGGAGTGCTTGAGGTAACAGGACTTTCTTAACTTGTCCAAAGTGTGGTAAGAACCATCCGGGTGAGTGCCTTTGTCACTCCCCAAGGCTACCCCCTAGACGTAAACATGGGACCTAGGATCACGAGTGACCCCAAGCTAACCCTGAAGCAGGAATATCATAAGCCTACTAAAATAATCTGAATATAATGATACTATGTGGAAGCTTAAAACCATAATTAACTAAAAGTGGGGGATAACCAATACTGATTTGAATATAGAAAAGACTATGAGTTTAATAATACATAGAAGATCAAACTCAAAACTAAAACTGAATCTAGTACTATGTTCGAAAAATCCTCTACTGACTAAAGTTGTTGGGACATGCCCCCATCTTACCATAGCAAAACTAAATATTGAAAAGTGTAAAGCATGTCTACTGTCCTTGAAGTATGAGGACACAACACTGAAGCTGTTGAAATAGATATCTGGAACCGATCTATGGGTAATCTGGATGCTGAGTACCTAAACCTACATCATGAAATGATGTAGCACATAGTATGTGTCAGTACTTGAAATGTACTGACCATGCAGAATATGTAATATATGGAATATAGCTCAATAAAATACATAACTGAACAAAGCATACTGGGCAATAACATAATCTAAACTGAATGTAAATGTCGAAATATACTAAAAAGCTAAATTGAATGTAATGACTAAGTCCTAATTCTGAACATGACATATTGAGACTGAATGCTGAAATATAACTGAAAACATGGTCAAATTATGCCCCATCGAGAGGAACCAATATACCTTTCCAGGGGTATAAAGGCATGAATAACGTGATCACTAAATTTGATGCTCGATAGAGGAGGTTAATAAACCTATAAGGGCACGTAGTTCTAGGACTATGAGGGTACGTTGAACCCTAGTCCAACTCGGTCTAAGCCTACTCTGAACTGGAATATCTATGACACAAAAAAACTGAAATAATATATAGCTCAATGTTCTGACATGAAAATCTGAGAATGCAACATTGAAATACTGACAATGAAACATTCTTAACTAGAGCATGTATATCTGTTTAAACTGACCTAGCAAGTTGTAATTCATGAACTAAAAGATTCTACACAACTAGGGTTTTGAAATTCATGTAAATAACTAAGCAACGATTTCATGAATACATAATAATTTGATTAGGAATACTATAATAGCTAATTCACAAATATTTTGCAAGGTTTGAGAAACCCTAGGTCTAAACATAATACAGAGAATCAAGAATCTGACTAAATTCTAGGGACCTAGTGGATGAAAGGAATCTACTAGTGAAACCCCACATACCTAGTGACAAAATTCACAGAGAAATCTTTCAATTTTGGGGTTGGAACGGAAGAAAACTTGTTGCGTTCTTGGAAGGATTTTGCGTCACCTATTTCTCCTCTTTTGTTCTAAGCTTGGTGAATACTATAGAATAATGGTTTAGGGTAAAATCTTACTAGAATAATAGGCTAAAATTGACCAAAACGAAGTGTTTTCTAGATAAACTAATTAGGAAAATAACATATTACCCCTAAACTAAAAGTCGACTGGCCCATAGATGGAGCTTACTGATGGGCCATATGTCGACTGACAGTCCATCCTATCAATTCTAGTTTGGCTGTGACAGGGCTGAAATTAGGGGTCTGAAAACTAAAAGTTGACTGGCCCATCGACGGAGTTGACTGATCGGCCGTAAGTTGACTAATTCATCAATGCAGCCGATTGACGGGCCGTAAGTCGACTGACGGTCCATAGGTCATTTGTAATTTCTAAAAATTTGGAATTTTTCCTTCCTCGAATCTGGGGTGTTACAGCTTTGCGGACATGGAAGAATGCTTTGAGTGTGGTCAATCTGACCATAGGTTGAGGGATTGCCCTTTCTGCTAGGTAGGCCTCAAAGAGGTAACAACACTAGGTCTCAGTCTACATCTCCAGCAGCACCAGCAGGATGCTCTATCTCGTACAAGTGGCGGTTAGTGCCAGAACATATTGTATGCTATCCAGGCTCGCCAGGATAAGAAAAATTCTCTCCTGATGTGGTCACGGGTACATTACGAGTCTTTCACTTTGATGTATATGCATTGTTAGATCCAGGGTCTACTCTTTCCTTTGTAACTCCATATATAGTAGTCTACTTTTGTGTCACTCTAGAAACTGTTTAAGAACCCTTCTCAGTCTCTACTCCAGTTGGTGACCCAGTTATAGCTAGACGTCTATACAGGAATTGCCTTGTCATAGTTTTTTAAGAAAGTCACCTCAGATGATCTTTTAGAGTTAGAAATGGTAGATTTTGATATCACTCTAGACATGGATTGGTTACATTCTTGTTATGCCTCAATCGATTGTAGAACTAGGATCGTTCGGTTTCAGTTTCGAAACGAGCCAATCTTAGAATGGAAAGGTAGTAGATCAGTGCCTATGGGTCGATTTATTTCTTACCTTAAGGCCAGAAAGATTACTTCCAAGGGGTATATCTATCATCTTGTTCGGGTTAAGGATTCAAACTCTGAGACCCCAACTCATTAGTCAGTTCCAGTAGTAAATGAGTTTCCAGAAGTGTTTCGAGAAGATCTTCTCAGAGTTCCCCCCCAAAGGGGAAATTGACTTTGGCATTGATCTCCTTCCAAATACCCACTCCATTTTTATTCCTTCTTACAAAATGGCTCTAGCTGAGCTTAAGGAATTAAAAGAACAGTTAAAAGACCTTCTAAATAAAGACTTCATCAGACCTAGTATTTCCCCATGGGGTGCACCAGGATTTTTTGTGAAAAAGAAAGATGGTTCTCTCAGGATGTGCATTGACTATCGTCAGCTGAACAAAGTCACAATCAAGAATAAGTATCCTATCCCCAGGATTGAAGACTTGTTCAACCAACTTCAGGGTGCTAGTTGTTTTTCTAAGATAGACCTCAGATCTGGCTATTATTAGCTTAGAGTCAGAGATAGTGACATTCCAAAAATAGCCTTTAGAACTCGGTATGGTCACTATGAATTTGTAAATATGTCTTTTGGAATAACAAATTCTTCTGCAGATTTCATGAACTTAATGAACAGGGTGTTTAAACAATATTTGGATTTGTTTATTATTTTCTTTATTGATGATATCCTCATATATTCTCATAATGAGAGGGAGCATACGACTCATCATACAGTGGTTCTGCAAACTCTTAAGGATCGCCAGTTATTCGCTAAGTTCAGCAAATGTGAATTCTATTTACAGTATGTTGCTTTCCTTGGTCATGTGGTATCTTGCGAAGGAATCTAAGTGGATTCTCAAAAAATAGAGGCAGTGAAACAATGGCCCAGCCCCACCTCTCCAACAAATATCAGAAGTTTCTTGGGTTTGGCTGGTTATTAAAGGATATTTATTGAAGGATTTTCATCCATAGCCTCTCCATTGACTAAGTTGACTAAGAAAAAGGAAGTCTTGACTCTACAGATGGTTCAGACAGATATGTAATCTATTGTGATGCGTCCGGGGTCGGCTTAGGTTGTGTGTTAATGCAACGAGGTAAGATCATTACTTATGCTTCTACACAACTTTAGATCCATGAGCAGAAGTACCCGACTCATGACTTTAATCTTGCAGCTGTAGTATTTGCCCTAAAGATTTGGAGACACTACTTGTATGGTGTGCATGTTGATGTATTCACCAATCATAAGAGGCTCCAATATGTGTTCACCCCAACAGAGTTGAATCTTCGTCAGAGTAGATAACTTGAATTCCTCAAGGACTATTATATGTATGTGCTTTATCATCCAGGTAAGGCCAATGTAGTAGTTGATGCTTTTAGCAGATTATCTATGGGTAGTTTAGCACATGTTGAGGAAGAAAGGAAAAATTAGCAAAATATGTTCACCGACTTACTCGCTTAGGACTTGGTCTTACAAACACGTCAGAGAGTGGAGTGATAGTTTAAAATAGATTTGCATCTTCATTGGTAACGGAGGCTAAGGAAAAACAAGATAGTGATCATACATTGCTTCAGTTGAAATGTGTAGTTCATCAGCAGAAAGTTGAGGCAGCATATCCTTACAGAGGCTCATAACTCCAAGTATTCCATTCATCTAGGTGCCACTAAGATGTACCGTGACCTACAGGAAGTCTTTAGGTCGAATGACATGAAAAGGGACATAGCATATTTTGTGGTTAAGTGCCCCAATTGTCAACAAGTTAAGGTTGAACATTAGAAAACAGAAGGTATGACCCAAGAGATTAATATTCCTATATGTAAGTGGGAAGTGATAAACATGGACTTCAATACGGGTTTACCTCGTACTCGCAGACAGCATGACTCCATTTGGGTTATAGTGGACAGGGTTACTAAGTCCGCTCACTTCTTGGCTGTTAAGATTACAGATTCAACAGAAGATTACGCTAAACTCTACATTAATGAAATAGGTTCCTTTGTGTATCATCTCATATAGAGGTCCTCATTTTACCTTTAATTTCTGGGAATCATTTCAGAAAGGTCCTGGTACTTAGGTAAATCCCAACCAACATTCCATCCATAGAGAGATGGTCAAGCAGAATGTACCATTAAGACCTTAGAGGACATGTTGAGAGCTTGCATGATTGATTTCAAGGGAAGTTGGGATGATCACCTACCTCTTATAGAGTTCGCCTACATTAATAGTTACCATTCCAGTATTCAAATGGCCCCTTATGAGGCATTATATGGGTGTAGATCCAGATCTCTGATTGGTTGGTTTGAAGTAGGTGAAGCAGCATTGATTGGGCCAGATTCGGTTCATGATGTTATGGAATAAGTTCAGCTCATCAGAGGTAGACTTAAGACAGCTCAGAGTCGTTAAAAGTCTTATACAAATGTAAGGAGAAGGGACTTAGAGTTTGAAATCGATGATTGTGTTTTCCTCAAAGTGTCACTTATGAAGGGGGTGATGAGATTTGGAAAAAAAGGGAAATTCAATAGGAGATATGTAGGTCCTTACAAAATCCTGAAAAGGTTTGGAAATGTGGCTAATGAGTTAGAGTTTCCAGCAGAACTAGCAGTAATTCACCCAGACATTCACATTTCCTTGTTGGAAAAGTGTGTGGGTGATCCATCATCGATAGTGCCATTACAGAGTGTGGCTATAAAGGACACCTATGAAGAGCTGCCAGTTAAAATTCTTGATCGTTAGGTTCGTAGGTTGAGGAATAAGAAAGTCGCTTCACTAAGGTTTTGTGGGGGAGTCAGTCCGTACATGGAGCTACCTCGGAAGAAGAAACAACCATGAAGGCCAAGTATCCTCAACTCTTTCCTTCCAATTCCATTTTAGCTTGAGGTAATAGTTCCGTTCCAGTCTCCCAAGTTTCTCTTGAATAAATTTAGTATCACTATAATGTTCCCTCAGTTATACTTGCATTTTCAGCGTATTTTCTTGTTCTTGGAACTCTGTTTAGTTAGGTATCAGTTTTTGTACTTAGTAGTAGGGATTGCAGCTCCTTCCCTCCATATTCAGTTAGTCAGACTTCATTCGAGGACGAATGTTCCAAAGGGGGAGATAATATCACACCCTAGATTCGAAAAGAACCAAATCTATAAAATTTCATAAGTTGCAGGTGCCACCCACGAGGCTAACCCGTGGTCTGAACCACGGACCGTAGGTGTGGTCCGTGATTGGCCACCTCAACATCCTCGAGAACTCCCAGAAAAGTGTTGACCAATGGCAAGACCAATGGCAAGACCTATGGATCGTACGTGGGACCATGGTACGTGGTCCAGGTCTGTGGTTTAGACCCCAAGCCAGCAGCCCTTTGAAACAAAGCGACAAACTAACAGGACGAACTGTCGGTCTTTCCACGGTCCATCGGTGGCCTCATCAGATTTTAAGTAGGGGTCGTTTTGGTCTTTTCCCTAATATGTTAGGGATCTAAACTACATCATTTAACGCCTAAACTATGTAGTTTTTTTTTAGTTTAAGCCTAGAAACTTAGAGCAAAAGAGGCGACCCAAACCCTTCCAAGAACGCAACAAGTTTTCTTCAGTTTCAACCCTGAAACCGAAAGATTTCTCCTTGAATTTCATCACTAGGTATGTGGGATTTCACTAGTGGGTTCCTTTCTTCCACTAGGTCCCTAGAATTTAGTCAGATTTCTTGATTTTCGATATCATGTTTAGACCTAGAGTTTCTAGAACCTTGGAGAATTGTTGTGAATTAGTTGTTATAGTAATCCTAATGAAATTATCATGTTTTCGTGAAATCATTGCTTAGTTCTTTGCATGAAATTCAGAACCCTAGTTTTGTATATTCTCTTAGTTATTGAATTACACTTGCTAGGTCAGTAAAACATATATACATGATCTAGTTGAGAATGTTTCATTATCAGTATTTAAATGTTGCATTCTCAAATTTGCATGTCAGAACATTGACCTCTCCAGTATTTCAGTTATGTTGTTTATACACATTCTAGTTGAGAGTAGGCTTAGACTGAGTTGGACTAGGGTTCAGCGTACCCTCATAGTCCTAGAACTATGTACCCCATAGGTTTATAAGTCCCCTCTATTGGGCATCAGATTTGGTGATCACGCCAGCCATGCCTCTATACCCCTGGCAAGGTATATTGGGTCCTCTCAATGGGGCGTATACATCTAACTCCACATTTAAATAACATAGTTTTATGTCGGTTAATAGTAGCTCCCACAATCAGATTTAGTGCATTTTGACCAAGTCATCTGTTATACTTCAATATTCAGTCTCATACTGCTATTCTCATGATTTGTACTTGGTCATTGCATTTAGCTCAGTCTTCAGTATACATCATTTACATTCAATTTATATTATATCGTTGCCCAGTATGCTTTGTTTAGTTTATGTATTTTTTTCAGCTATATTCTATATCATGCATGCTCAATACATTCCACGTACTGATGCATACTCTGTGCTACATCATTCCATGATGTAGGTTCACTTTTTCAGCATCCATATCATGCATAGATTGATTCTCAATCTCTAGTTCAGCAACTTTAGTGGTGAGTCCTCTTACTTCGAGGATAATAGACATGTTTTCATAGTCAGTCTTTTTTTTAGTTTCAATTTTGCTAGAGTTAGCTGGGGGCATGTCTCAGCAACTTTAATCAGTAGAGGCTTTTTCAGACGTAGTATTAGATTCAGCTTAAGGAGACCTTACTAAATCCCCTCAATGAATATGATGATCTGTAATGTGCGAAGTATTAATAAATGGCACAATCAAAATGAGTTGAAGCATTCTTTTAAGAATTATCATATTAATCTTGGACGATTGGTGGAAACGTGAGTTAAAGAACATGACTCAATGAATAAAGCTAATCATATTATTCCTAACTGGAACACCCTAGGTGACTATCATGATGTAGTTAATGGTAGGATTTGGATAGTTTGGGATCCAAATTCTTACACGATTACTCACTTATGCTCTACCTCTCAAATTATACTTTGTCAAATCACTACCACTACTAGTGATGTTTAGTGTCTCTTTTAATGTCATGTATGGATTCAACACTATAGAAAAGAGAAAAACCTTCTGGGATAAGTTAATTGAGATTAACCAAGGTGTCTCACAACCATGGATAAAAGCAGGTGATTCTAATGGTATACTTCACCACAATGATAGAATATATAGGACTCCTGTCACATCTGCAGAGATCAAAGATTTCACTCAGTGCATCCAAGATATACAAATGCATGAGCTACTTTAGAGGCGAGATTATTATACATGGAGCAATAAAATGCTGGGAACAAATCGAATCAATAGCATAATTTATAGAGTATTTAGGAACTGAGATTTGATGATCCAATGGGGACATGTAATTACTACATATGATCTTTCTAATACCTCTGATCATTCTCCCATCCTACTCAAAGTTAATGGGTTATATGGAGGGCCAAAACTTCCTTTGTAATCTTTAATATTCGGGGTGATCATTAAACATTTCATAATATTGTGGCATCAGTGTAGAATAAAAAGATTCCAGAAGCGTTGATGGCAAAAGTGTGGGAAAAACACAACGCTCTAAAGCATGTGCTTAAGAGACTGAATAAGGAAGAATTCTTGAATATTACATAAAAGATCACCAAAGCCAGAACGGATATTGCCCAGGTCCAAAGCAAACATGTGTATTGCCCATGTCCAAAGCCAGATAGTTTCACAATGCTCAAATGATCAACTACATAAAGAAAAATAATATTTGCAGGACATTGGAAGATGGAGTAATATTGAAGAAAGTGCCCTAAGATAGAAATCAAGATCCCACCGGATAAAGCTAGGAGATGCCAACAATAAATACTTTTATGCAGTGATGAAATAGAGGAATACCAGGAAACAAATAAATCAGCTTAATTCTATCACAATGGTTAAATTGACTGATCCGGACAACATAAAAAAGTAGGCTATGGACTTCTATAAACGGCTTATGGGAACAACTAAATCAATTCTTCGTGGTGTCAACATACATGCAATGCAAAAGGGTCCCACTATTTCTCATGCCCAAGGAGTGGAGTTATGAAAAAATGTCACTTCAAAAGAAGTCTATGAAGCTCTGAAAGCAATAGGAGATGATAACTCTCCTAGAGTAGATTGATACAATGCATATTTATTAAAAAAATTATGGAGAACAATTAAAGAGGATATTTGTGATGCAGTAATGGATTTTTTTCAATCAGGGAAAAATATATAGACCTATTAATCGTACTATGATAAGCCTGATTCCCAAGAATGCTGCACAAAATAACATTAAAGATTATCGGCCAGTTGCCTGTTGCTCTACCCTTTACAAGATTATTGCTACAAGGTTTGAGCAAGTTATGCCTACCATATTTGTGAAGCACAATTTTGGATTTGATCCTGGTAGAAAAATAGCTTAAGACATAATTCTGGCCAATGAACTAGTGAGAGCCTACGCTAGAAAGCATCTCACCTAAGTGAATGATCAAAATTGATCTACATAAAGCATATGATTTTAGAGAGTGGAGCTATGTGAAACAATTGCTGGAAGGACTTTGCTTTCCTACTAGATTCATTCAATGTATTTTAGAGTGTGTGCAAACCGTTCACTATTCAATCATAGTAAATGGTGAGCCTATGGAACCTTTTGATGTTGTTAAGGGAGTTACATAAGGAGACCCTATCTCTCCCTATTTGTCTGTTATTGCTATGGAGTATTTGACCAGATTTCTAGGTAATTTCAAACAAAATAGACAGAACAAGTGTCATCCCAAGTGCTCCAAACTTTGTATTACTCACCTATGTTTTGCAGATGATCTTTTATTGTTTGCAAGAGGTGATCAGCCTTCTATCTCTTCCTATTACAAAGCAAACATTGGTAAGATCTCTTTCTGCTTTGATGGCATCAATCAACAAATACAAGAGAGCTTAGTACTGCAATTTGGTTTTACCCTTGGGGAATTACCATTCAAATATATAGGTATACAACTATCCACCAAGAAGATGTATGTCGACCAATGGGCTCCTCTTATTGATAGAATTGTAGCAAGAATCTCTTCTTGGACTACAAAAAATCTTTCTTATACAGGTAGAACACAACTAGTTTGGCTCAATTGTTTGTGGTTCCCTCTTAGATCATAACGCTTATTGTGGCCTACTTTAAAAGTTACATCTGGTCAGGAACCAACACTATTACAAAAAGGGCCATAATAGAATGGGACAAGATGTGCCTTCCCAAGTTAGAAAGTGGACTAAATCTTATTAACCTACAAATATGAAACAAGGAAGGAATAACAAATACATGTTGGGATCTAGCTCATAAAGTTGATAAGCTTTGGATCAGATGAATTCAAAATTTCCACATCAAAAACCATCATATCATATCAGCTCCACTACCATAACAGGCATCTTAGACGGTTAAGAAGATTATAGTAGCCGGGAGTTTACTTGAAAAAACACAATTACTTTGACATGTAAATGGTACCATCAAGATAATCTACTTACAACTTATTGGGGAGTGGGATAGAGTACCTTGGACAGGTATGAGGTTTGCAAATGCAGCTAGACCTAAATCTAGATTCATGTTTTTGTCGCAATTGCAAAATAGACTCCTAACTACTGATAGATTAACATCATGTGCATAGACGCTGACCAGAAGTGTAAACTTTGTCAAGGAGATTTGGAATCGAGAGATCACCTTTTTGTATCCTTTCACTTCACTAAAAGCATGTTCCATAGATTACTAAACTAAATGAACATGTCAACATATCAAGCAACAACATGGGAGCAACATTCCTAGTGGATTATTCTAAACACAAAAGGCAAGACACATAATACTCAGCTCCTCAAATTGGTGTACACTGAATTTTTTCATGTAGTGTGTATAGAGAGATATTAGAGAACATTTGAGGACAAACATAAGCAGTGCATAGTAGTATCAAAGGAGATAGCTCAGTTGATATAAGAAACACCTCAAGTTAATGTTTTAGTTTTTGTTCTGGAATGTTCTCCTGATGTTCAATGAAGAAAGATATTGTGGCTCAATCTAGAACTGAAGTAGAATACATTCTAGTTGCATCAACTACGAATCAAGCCCTTTTGGATTCGGGAGCTATTGGCAGATTTGTACTTGGAGCAAAAGAAGAGCACTGAAATCTTTGCTGATAATCAACCTACAATTTCAATTGTAAATAATCCTTTTTCTAATGGAATGAAATAAAACTTCATCGGAAACCTTCAATCGACACAAAAGGTAGAGAAAACACACTAACAGTGCTTCTTCTTCGGTTCAAGATTCAAAATTTAGATCCATCGTTATACCTACACAGAGAAATCTTCCTAAGGCTTCCGATGAAACCCCCTTGCAATTCAAGTGTGTTTAAGAAAGAATTGGTTTTTGGATCCGGAAATTGCAATGGTTAATATTTCAAAAGAAGTTGAAGCCGTTATGCTTTGAGCTGGTCCATCAAGTATAGCTACTTTAGCTTGTTTGAACAAATTAAGCATAAAAAATGTTTTACGGACAATTTATTTAAACAAGCTGAAACAGTTATACCTGATGGACTAGCTCCAACCACAACAACTTCAACTTCTTCCTTTGCAAAATTAACCAAAATTAATTTAGTCACTACTTGAGAATTTCAACATCAAACCAAAATTCCAAAGTTGTGTTGAATTAGCATTACTCAATAATAAAGAGACAAAATAGACTAATTCTTAAGGTAGCTCACGTGAGTTTAACGTGCGCCGCTAGTAGTTTCCATGGCTAGAGGTCATGGAAGAGGTCGAGGAAGACTTCGGAAACAACCTAACTTTGTGATACACAGTTCTACACCTTTGATGAACCAGGATGATAAGGGAAAACAAATCAGCCCGACATTACTCACTAATGTTAACATCACCCATGACGCTAGCACCTCCTCATGGGAAGATAAATCCTTGAGGAGGGTACAACTAAGCTCCATCCCGCTAACTGAATCGATGCATAGTGATTGCAACACAGACTTGAAGACCAAAGGAATCAATGGAACAGTGGTACCCATATCTGCAAGAAGTGGATAATCTCCACCTGCTAACAACAGTGTAGATGTTGGGGTTAATGATCCACAAAAAGATGCTACTTGGACCTCCTTATTCACTAATAATAGAGCAGCCACTAGTGGTTTGTCTCTTAAGTATATCCCTCTAGAAATTCTGAACGGGCAACTAGTGGTACAACAAATCCAAGAGGTGGTTGATAGAAAGTAACCAAGTGGATACCAGCTCTAGTTGCCTATTTTATAAGAGAAACACCAGGATATAATGCTATTACGAGATACATTGGGCAATTCTGAGCATGTGATGCGGAACTACAACTTTGCTACCATGAAAAAGGATACTAGGTAATCATATTCCAATCCATTGAAGGTTTGAATGAGGTACCCTTTTTTGGCCCATACACAATGAATAATAAGCATGTTATTATTAAAGTACTCTTTTTTTGTCCATACATAATGAATAATAAACATGTTGTTATGAAACCTTGGACTTAGGATTCTGATTTCAGCGAAGAGTTTCCTACATTGATTTCCTTATGGATTAAATTTCCAATTTCTCCATTATCCTGTTGGGGAGAGAATCATTAAGTAGAATAGAAAGTGTGATGGGGATTCCTATTTTGGCTAATGAGTGCACAACAGAACAAACTAGAATCTCATTCACAAGGATGCTGATAGAAATGAATATCTAAATTCTTGCCGGAGTGATAATAGTTTTGGATCCCAACAGTAATCAATTTGAGGAGCAACTAGTATATGAACAGCCCCTTAACTTCTGTATTGTATACTTTGTTGTTGGACATTCCTTCCATCCACATGATATAAAAGCTCTAATAGCAAAATAAGGAAAGAGACCTGAGCCGAGGAAGATTGAGCAAACATGGAAGACTAAAGGTGTCATTCCATCTGAGATCATCACAAAATATCAAAATGAGGTTACTAGAACATGCTCAACACCCCCAAACTTCATATGGAAGAATAAATATTGTAGGCCCTAGCTCTCTTCCTCCTCAAGGAACTTTCATAGATCAGACTGATACTAACACTCCTCTCTGAAAGCAAATTCAGGAAGCTAAAAAAACTGGTCTAGTGTATGACCTGATTAAGTTCCCAACATTAAGAACTATACCACAGAGAAACGGGAATAGTAGTGATCAGAGAGATACAGGTGGCAACAACAAACACGCTCCTAAAAAAAGAGACCTTACTAAATCCCCTCAATTAATAGGATGATCTGGAATGTGTGAGGTATTCATAAATGGCACAATCAAAAGGAGTTAAAGCACTATTTTAAGAATAATCATATTAATCTTGGACTATTGGTGGAAATGAGAGTTAAAGAACACGATTCAATGAATGAAGCTAATCATATCATTCATAATTGGAACAGCCTACGTAACTATTAGGATGTAGTTAATGGTAGGATTTGGATAGTTTGGGATCAAAATTGTTACACGATTACTTACATATGCCCTACTTCCCAATTATACTTTGTCACATTACTACCACTACTAGTGATGTTTAGTTTCTCTTTTAATGTCGTGTATGGATTCAACACTATAGAAAAGAGAAAATCCTTTTGGTATAAGTTAATAGAGATTAGCCAATGTGTCTCACAACCATGGATAAAAACAGGTGATTCTAATGGTACACTTTACCAGAATGATAGAATATATGGGGCTCCTGTCACATCTGTAGAGATAAGAGATTTCACTGAGTGCATCCAAGATATACAGATGCATGAACTATCTTGGAGGCGAGATTATTATACATGGAGCAATAAACAACTAGGAACAAATAGAATCTGTAGCAGAATTTATAAAGTATTTAGGAACTGATATTTGATGATCCAATGGGTATATGTAATTACTACGTATGATCTTCCTAATACCTGTGATCAGTGGCGGAGGAAGGAATTCTATCAAGGGGGTTCAAATAAAAAAATTGTTGTTGCCTGGAATCGAACCCGTGACCCAAAGCTCACATAGGCTGAATCCTGACCCCCATAAACCATTGAGCTACTCCTTTGACATATGCTCAGGGGGTTCAATTTTAAATATATACACGTACACAAAAAAATTGATCTTATATATATAGTGTAATTTTTTTTCCGAGGTGGGTCGGATGACCCCCTGGACACACTATAGATCCGCCCCTGCCTGTGATCATTCTCCCATCCTACTAAAGTTGAAAAGGTTATATGGAGGGCTAAAACTTCCTTTATATTCTTTAATATTTGGGGTGATCATTAAACATTTGATAGTATTGTACCATCAGTCTAGAATAAACAAAGTCCAAAAAGGAAGATGGCAAAAGTGTGGGAAAAACTCAAAACTCTAAAGCATGTGCTTAAGAGACTGAATAAGGAAGAACTCTTGAATAGTACAGAATAGATCTCCAAAGCCAGAATGGATATTGACCAGGTCAAAACCGAGAATGTGTATTGCCCTAGCCCTAGTCCAAAGCTAGATAGTTTAACAATGCTCAGATGATCTACTACATAAAGAAAAATAATATTTGCAGGACATTGAAAGATGGAGTAATATTGAAGAAAGTTCTCTAAGACAGAAATAAAGATCCCACTGGATAAAGCTATGAAATGCCAACAATAAATACTTTTATGTAGTGATGAAGTAGAGGAATACTAGGAAACAAATACATGAGCTTAAATCTATCACAATGATTAAACTGACTGATCCGGACAACATTAAAAAGTAGGTTATGGGCTTTTATAAAAGACTTATTGGAACAACCAAAACAATTCTTCCTGGTGTCAACATACATGCAATGTAGAAGGGTCCCACTGTTTCTCATGCTCAAAGAGTGGAGTTATGAAAAAATGTCACTTAAAAAGAAGTATATGAAGAACTGAAAGCAATAGGAGATGATAAACCTCCTTGAGTAGATTGATACAATGCATATTTATTTTTAAAATCATGGAGAACAATTCAAGAGGATATTTGTGATGCAGTAATGAATTTTTTTCAATCAGAGAAAAAATACAGACCTATTTATTGCACTATGATAAGCCTGATTCCCAAGATTGCTACACAAAAATAACATCAAAGATTATCGGCCAACTGCCTGCTGCTCTACCCTTTACAAGATAATTGCCAAGATTATTTCTACAAGGTTTGAGCAAGTTATGCTTACCATATTATGTGAAGCACAATCTGGATTTGATCCTGGTAGGAAAATAGTTGACAACATAATTATGGACAATGAACTAGTGAGAGCCTATGCTAGAAAGCATATCTAACCCAGGTGCACAATCAAAATTGATCTACATAAAACATATGATTCTGTAGAGTGGAGATATGTGGAACAGATGTTGGAAGGACTTTGCTTTCCTACTAGATTCATTCAGTGTATTTAAGAGTGTGTGCAAACTGTTCACTATTCAATCATAATAAATGGTGAGCCTAATGAACCTTATTATGGTGCTAAGGGAGTTAGATAAGTAGACCTTAGCTCTTCCTATTTGTTTGTTATTTCTATGGTGTATTTGACCAGATGTCTAGGTAATTTCAAAGCAAATAGACAGTACAAGTATCATCTCAAGAGCTCCAAACTTTGTATTATTCACCTATGTTTTGCAGATGATCTTCTATTGTTTGCAAGAGGTGATCAACCTTCTATTGCTGCCTTATACCAAGCAAACATTGGTAAGAGCTCTTTCTACTTTGATGGCATCAATGAGCAAATACAAGAGGGCTTATTACTGCAGTTTGGTTTTACCCTTGGGGAATTACCATTCAAATATCCAGGTATACATCTATCCACCAGCAAGATGTCTGTCGGCGAATGGGATCCTCTTATTGATAGAATTGTAGCAAGAATCTCTTCTTGAACTAGCAAAAACCTTTCTTCTACAGATACATAACTAGTTTGGCTTAATTTTTTGTGATTCCCTCTAAGATCAGAATGCTATTTGAGGCCTACTGTAAAAGTTACATTAGGTCAAGAATCAGCACTATTACTATAACGACCCGTAAAAAGAATAGGTGAAAATAGAGCCTAACATGTGTGTGTTTGAGTTTGGTGTGAGGTTTGAGGGGTTTAGGGGTTAAACGTCAAGGTACGACTCCCCATGGCCCCCTTAGGGGTCCTTGAGGAGGACCCTAAGCTTAAACGCCAAGGCTGCTCCAAATGAAGAATGTTGCCAAAGACTTGGTTACCTATGGAAGGGGTCCACGCCCCGTATGTCAATCCACGCCCCGTGGATGGCCATCGTAAGTCAAGACTCACCAAGCCAAGTTGCAGCCCCAGACCCTGACCAATAGTACTGTCCGTGAATGGAATCACGGTCCGTGAGTTGGTTCTGTGTTTGCTGTCAAGGTGCGGCCTAGCTAGGGGTGGATTGGTAAATTCACCCCAAGTCCTAATAAGTGTTTGGACGGTTATTTATTTTTATTAAGGTATTTTAATAGTATTATAACATTAAAGCCCTATTTTATATTTCATTATTCAATTTCTCCAAATCAAAACTCTTCCCTCTCCAAATATCTTCTCTCTAGAACTTCATTGAAGACCAAGAGAAGAAGAAGACTTAGAGCTTAAAGAGGAAGGTTAATTGAGTAGATTTTAGTGGGGAATCAATAGCAAGGTATGGTAGTCTTGATCCTTTTCTAACTTTTCATTCAAGGAGCCAAATAATATATTGAAAATACTCTATGAACCCATGAATTCTCTCAATTCCTTAATTGCGCCTTATGAAGTGGATTTGTTTATCATGAATGAATGTTGATGGATTATGCCTAGATTGATTCAGATTATTAATTGTATCATTATACATGCCTTAATTGTAGAAAATTGTTGATGTATTGGTGACTTTTGATCATGGCCTTGACAGGGCAAGTTATGACCTAATTCCATGTTAAAGTAGAATTGTGCTAGAGATGTTGATCCACATGAAAGGTGGAGGTGTTTAATTACTATGTATGCTTATAAAGTGAAGTGTGTATGTGTGATTTCAATGAATGTATGATGATCATGTTTAGAATGTAGTATGTGGTGATTGAAATTATATTCTCAATTGACCTTAGGAATGATGATGATATATGTGAAAGGCTATTCTCACATGTTCACACACACTCATGAATGAATAATGAATGACGTTTTGTGATAATGTTAATGATGATGAGTCTATTGAAAGGCTATTCTCAATTGTACTATAATGAATGATAATGACTTGTTGTGAAAGGACTTTCTCACAATAAGGGGATTCTTAGGTGAAAGGCTATTCTCATCTTTGAATCTATGAGCTTTCCAATGAATGAATGTTGGGTTGAGATGGATGCTCATCCGGGAGTTGAGGCGGAGTGTCTAGTAATAATCCCTATATCCCATTTTAGTGAATGTTAGGTTTGAGATGGATACTCATCCATAAGTTGAGGTAGAGTATCTAGTAACAATCTCTTATTCCGTAATGAACTAATGTAATGAATGTTAAGTACTCTGTGGGGTGGATGCTTATCCGTGAGTTGAGGCGGGGTATCTAGTAGCAATCTCCCTATCTCATAACTATGTTCCCACATAGGTCTAGCTAGTGGATCCACTTAAGCTAAAAATAATGGTCCTACCTTAGGAAACTAGGAATCCCTTATCCGGTAAGGGTGACACCGGGATTCCATGAATTGCTCACATATTCTATGTCAGTTAAGGCTTACACCCACAAGAATGTTAATTAACTCTGGCTTCTCAAGGATTCACTACTTAGTGTGGGTGGTGGTATGGGACACCATCTATGCATTTCACAAGTAGACTTTGAGAGGGGTCATGGGGTGCTCATTTATAATGTTAAATGAAATGAATGAGCTCTTATGATGATGTTAATAAGAATGTGGGCTTAGTGTCTAATGAATGAAGGTATTCTTAATGAAGCTAATGAAGCTAATGAAGAATGGGTGACTTAAATGGTTGTATGTTTAATGTAAAGATGCATGCTATACTTGGATTGTAATATGAGTTACTTCTTTGTCATGACTTAATGAATATGAATGTGCCTTGTCTATGGTGGCTTTAAGGAGTACTTAGTGTGAGTAGTAGTATGGGGTGCTACTTGCACATTGCACAAGTATGACTTAGAGTTGTCTTAGATGTTGGTCTTAATGTGATGATGTGATTCATGTAAATTTTATGCCTCCTAAATGCTTTATTATGTAAAGGTGGAAAGGATGAATGGTAAGTTCACTTTTGGTGACCTTAAGGTGGTACTTTGGTGTTGATGGTGGTATGGGACGCTATCCATACATTGAACAAAGTATAGCTTGAGAGTTACTTGAGGTGAAGGCTTAATGTGAAGGTAAAGGTTTATATGTGAGTATGCTCGAATGTGGTTTAAATGACTTGTATGTTGGTTGTGGTTGAATATTGTGCCTCTTTTATCAATGTTTATGAAGTTTTAACAAAATGGAATAAAAGCATGACTTCCAAATAAATGTCCATATTCAACATGTTTTTGCATGGCTTCCATACTTTAGTACATCAAATGTACTAACCTATATTTCTTCTACCTTTTTACCAAAGTGTAGGGTTTGGAGATATTGGTGTTCTATGCTTGAAGGATAGGTTGCTAAGGTGCTTAAGGATGAAGACTTGGTGAGTCCTCATAGTTTCGAGGACAAAACCCAATGTGTTCCTTTATGTCTTTTTAGTTTTTGTTAAGCTTTTGTATGGGCTAATCCCCAATGTTGTATTCAAAGTCTTAGATGGTTTGAGACATAGTATATAAAGTCTTGAAAGTTGTCCACTTGATTTTTAATGAATGATGTCTTCGATTGTAAAAGAAAAGTTTTAATTTAATTCTATTTTTCCTTGTATCAAATGTTGTGAATGCTATGAGGCTTGTATGAGACCCCTTCGGGGTCAAGTACATCGGTCTTGTCTAGGGATTACTCTCAGGACATGACAAAAATAGTATCAAAGCACAAGATTTTTGAATGGTCTTAGGATGTCTCAAACCATATCTAGTAGAGTCTTGTTCATAATGTGAAGCGTGCCACATTATGAATATGAGGCTATTGGGTGTTAAGAAAGTTTCCCTTCTTCATTCTTCAAGTCATGCCACTGAGTTAAACTCTATAATGTCTCTCTCTTGTTACTTATCTGATGGTTTTAGTGTATGACCACTTGAAGGAATATGCTAGAAGGTGTGAGGGAGGAAGGTTGGTTGTGATGCCAACTATGGCTGTGACTTGATAGAGTTGAGATGGTAGATTGTGATGTTGACTTTAGTAGGAATGGGATGCCTTATGGTTATCTGTGTTGTTGGTAGAACCTGGCTTGTCAAGATGAGTTTTAAGGTATGTTGAAAGAGTTGATGAATAGTGGTGTTTAAATGATGCCTTGATGTGTTGAGAGAGTAGACTCCTCTAAGAGGGGTAGAAATGTAATTCACCTTGGTATAGAATCACCTTGGGTGATGAGTGTGAAGGTTTAGTGATGTTTTTCTCCGACCTTAGAATGGAAAGAAGTGAAGTTTAAAAGATCTAGTATGAGCTTTCTCCTAAGTGGGGGATAGTATGTTGAGTAGAAAGGTTGTTGAGAGTTCTGATATCCTTACCTCTTTCTCTATATGCCTATTCAAGCCTAAGACAAAGAGTTCCTTTTGGCTTGTTTCATGTCTTGGATTCATGTGTGATATTGTGTTACCATGGTCTCTTTATGATGTGCATGTTCTTGATGAATACATGTTTAGATGAGAAAACGAGCTTATGTGATTGTGTTCCTCTTGTTAAATTTGCATCTAGTATGAGTTGTCTATATGTTTCATGAGGTGAAATGTTAAACATGCCTAAATGTACTTTTGAGTGCAATTGCATAATCTGCCTAATGTTGTTATGATGAGCATGATGTGATTTGGAGAAGGAAGTTCCTCCAATGAAATGAGAAATGATGACGTTTTGATGCATAATGAATTTGTAGATGTAGTTCCTACTCTCTTGAATTGCATGAAGTATGTTGATGTGGAGTTGATGTTTCCTCCTAGTTGTGTGCATTTGATTATGATGTTGCATGCTCGATGGGCTGGTAGTCTTGATTTGTTACCCCTAAATGTGTTTAAAGTGTCATTCGAGGACGAATGTTCCTAAATGGGGGATAATGTAATGACTTATAAAACGAATAGATGAAACTAGAGCCTAACGTGTGTATGTTTGAGTTTGGTGTGACGTTTGAGGAGTTTAAGGGTTAAATGTCAAGGTATGACTCCCCATGGACCCCCTTAGAGGTCCTTGAAGAGGACCCTAAGCTTAACCCCCAAGGCTGCCCGAAATGAAGAATGTTGCCAAAGACTTGGTGAACTACGGAAGGGGTCCACGCCACGTAGGGCCATCCACACCCCGTGGACGGCCTCCGTAGGTAAAGACCTATCAAGCCAAGTTGCAGCCCCAAACCACGGACCAACAGTACGTCCGTGAATGGACTCACAGTCTGTGACTCTAGGGCGTGACTTTGGTCTATGTTTGGTGTCAAGGTGCGGCCTAGCTAGGGGAGGATTGTTAAATTCACCCCAAGTACTAAAAAGTATTAGGACAGTTATTTTATGTTTATTAAGGTATTTTAAGAGTATTAAAACATTAAAACCCTATTATAGATTTCATTATTCAATTTCTCCAAATCAAAACCCCTCCCTCTCCAAATATCTTCTGTCTAGAACTCCATTGAAGACCAAGCGAAGAAGAAGACTTAGGGCTTGAAAAGGAAGGTTAATTGAGTAGATTTTCGTGGGGAATCAATAGCAAGGTATGGTAGTCTTTATCCTTGTTTAACTTTTCATTCAAGGAGCCAAATCAAAGTATATCTAGGGTTTTACTCAATCTCATGGGTTCTTTCATCAAACGTTTTCAAATAGTTTCTAATGACAAATTATTATTGTATTGGTGTTTAGTTGATGATTTATGATGAAAACACTTTATGAATCCACGGATTCTCTCAATTCCTAAATTGTGCCTTATGAAGTGGATTTGTTGATCATGAATGAATGTCGATGGATTATGCCTAGATTGATTTAGATTGTTAATTATATCATTATACATTCCTTAATTGTAGTAAATTGTTGGTGTGTTGGTGCTTTTTGATCATGGCCTTGAAAGGGCAAGTTATGACCTAATTTCATGTTGAAGTAGAATTGTGCTAGAGATGTTGATCCACTTGAAAGGTGGAGGAGTTTAATTACTATGTATGCTTGTGAAGTGAAGTATGTTTGTGTGATTTCAATGAATTTATGATGATAATGTTTAGAATGTAGTATGCGGTGATTGAAAGTATATTCTCAGTTGACCTTATGAATGATGATGATATATCTAGAAGGCTATTCTCACATGTTCACACACACTCATGAATGAATAATGAATGAAGTTCTATGATGATGTTAATAATGAAGAGTCTATTGAAAGGCTATTCTCAATTGTACTATAATGAATGATAATGACTTGTTGTGAAAGGACTTTCTCACAATAAAGGTATGCTTAGGTGAAACGATATTCTCATCTCTGAATCTATTAGCTTCCATATGAGTGAATGTTGGGTTGGGATGGATGATCATTCGGGAGTTAAGGCGGAGTGTCTAGTAACAATCCCTATATCCCATTTTAGTGAATGTTGGGTTTGAGATAGATACTCATCTATGAGTTGAGGCGGAGTATCTAGTAACAATCTCTTATTTCATAATGAACTAATGTAATAAATGTTCAGTACTCCATGGGGAATAATGCTAAGCATCGAGTGGATATGAAATGGGGTGGATGCTCATCCGTGAGTTGAGGTGGGGTATCTAGTAGCAACCTCTTGAGATGTATTCTCATCCGTTAGTTGAGGCGGGGTATCTAGTAGCACTTTCCCTATCCCACAACTATGTGCCCACATAGGTCTAGCTAGTTGATCCACTTAAGGTAAAAACAATGGTCCTACCTTAGGCAAGTAGGAATTCCTTATCCGGTGAGGGTGACACCGGGATTCTATGAATTGCTCACATGGTCTATGTCGGTTAAGGCTTACCCCCACAAGAATGTTAATAAACTATGGCTTCTCAAGGATGCACTACTTAGTGTGGGTGGTGATATGGGACGCCATTTATGCATTGCACAAGTAAACTTTGAAAAGGGTCATGGTGTGCTCCTTTATAATGTTAAATGAAATGAATGAGCTTTATGATGATGTTAATAAGAGTGTGGGTTTAATGTCTAATGAATGAAGGTATTCTTAATGAAGCTAATGAATAATGGGTGACTTAAATGGTTATATGTTTAATGTAAAGATGCATGCTATACTTGGATTGTATTATGAGTTGCTTCCTTGTCATGACTTAATGAATATGAATGTGCCTTGTCTATGGTGGCTTTAACGAGTACTTAGTGTGAGTAGTAGTATGGGATGCTACTTGCACATTGCACAAGTATGACTTAGAGTTGTCTTAGATGTTGGTCTTAATGTGATGATGTGATTCATGTAATGTTTATGCCTCCTAAATGCTTTATTGTGTAAAGGTTGAAAGGATGAATGGTAAGTTCACTTTTGGTGACCTTAAGGTGGTACTTTGGTGTGGATGGTGGTATGGGACGCTATCTATACATTGCACAAAGTATAGCTTGAGGGTTACTTGAGGTGACGGCTTAATGTGAAGGTAAAGGTTTATGTGTGAGTATGTTATAATGTGGTTTAAATGACTTGTATGTTGGTTGTGGTTGAATATTGTGCCTCTTTTATCAATGTTAATGAAGTTTTACGAAAATGACATAAAAGCATGACTTCCAGATAAATGTCCGTTTTAAGCATGTTTTTGCATGGCTTCCATACTTGGTACATCTAATGTGCTAACCCATATTTCTTCTCCCTTTTTACCAAAGTGTAGGGTTTGGAGATATTGGTGTTCTATGCTTGTAGGATAGGTGGCTAAGCTGCTTGAGGATGAAGACTTGTTGAGTCCTCATAGTTTCGAGGACAAAACCCATTGTATTCATTTATGTCTTTTTAGTTTTTGTTAAGCTTTTGTATAGGCTAATCCCCAATGTTGTATTCAAAGTATTAAATGGTTTGAGACATAGTATATAAACTCTAGAAAATCTTTCGGTTGATTTTTAATGAAAGATATCTTCGATCGTAAAAGAAAAGTTATAATTTAGCTCTATTTTTCATTATATCGAATGTTGTGAATGCTACGAGGCTTGTATGAGACTCCTTCGGGGTCAAGTACACCGGTCACGTCTAGGGGGTGCTCTCGGGGAGTGACAATTATAAAAAGGGCCATAATAGCATGGGACAAAATGTGCCTTCCAAAGTCTACAGGTGGACTAAATCTTATTAGCCTACCAATATGGAAGAAGGAAGGAATAACAAAGTCAGGTTGGGATCTAGCTCATAAAGCTGATAAGCTTTGGATCAGTTGGATTCACAATTTCTACATCAAGAACCATCATATCATATTAGCTCGACTACCACAACAGGCATCTTTGATGGTTAAGAAGATTATAGTAGCCAGGAGTTTACTTGAAAAAACACAATTACTTTGACATACAAATATTACCATCAAGATGATCTACTTACAACTTATTGGGGAGAGAGATAGAGTTCCTTGGACAGGTATGATGTTTGCAAATGCAGCTAGACCTAAATCTATATTCATGCTTTTGTTGCAATTGTAAAATAGACTCCTAACTGCAGTTAGATTAACATCATGGGCATAGACGCTGACCAGAAGTGTAAACTTTGTCAAGGAGATTTGGAGTCGAGAGATCACCTATTTATATCCTTTCAGTTAACTAAAAGCATGTTCCATAGATTACTAAACTAGATGAACATATCAACATATCAAGCAACAACATGGGAGCAACATTCCTAGAGGATTATTCTAAATACAAAAAGGCAAGACACATAATGCTCAATTCCTCAGCTTGGTGTACACTGAATTTTCCATGCAGTGTGGATGGAGAGATATCAGAGAACATTTGAAGACAAACATAAGTAGTGGATAGTAGTATCAAAGGAGATAGCTTAGTTGATAGGAGAAACACCTCAGGTTACTACTTTCATTTTTTTCTGGAATGTTCTCTTGGTGTTCAATGAAGAAAGATGTTGTGGCTAAATCTAGAGCTGAAGTAGAGTATATTTCAGCTGCGAATAAAGCTCTTTTGGATTCGGGAGATCTTGGCTGATTTGTACTTGGAGTAAAAAAAGAGCACTGAAATCTTTGTTGATAATCAACCTGCAATTTCAATTGCAAATAATCCCTTTTTACAAGGAAAGAATTAAAACTTCAATACCAAGCTTTATCTCTTGAGGGAGGTGAAAAAGAATAGAGATATAGACAATTGCACTACAAAACTGATTTTCAGACTATTAAAATTTTATCCAAGGCCCTACCTAGAGCATGATTTGAGTTTCATAGAAGAAGACTAGATGTTGATGCTCTTGAGTCAAGAAGGAGTGTTGTAAGTGGTGGCTCAAATGCTAGAGATTAGTTCGACCTTATTTTTTATCAGCATACAACTTTAAAATTGGATTAAGTTTAGATAAGTGTTGGGTAGAATCTGATTAGTCAGTTTCTATATTTTAGGCTTTAGTTATATGATATAAGGTTAACTTATTTTACTCCTTTACTTTAGCTTTTTAAGTCATGAATCTATGTATTCATATTGCAGTCATTATTCTATAAACCAACGCAACTTAGCCTTGTTATTTTTCCTTTTTTTTTTGTAACACCCAAGATTCCAGTATGTCCAAAATGCAGATTTTTAGGGCTTGTATGTGCCACCGACGGAGGCCAAACCACGGCCCGTGATGTGGGCCACAGATCGTAGATAGGGTCCGTGGTTAGTCACCTAAAAATCCCCATAAGTCATGACCCACAACAGGACCTACAGACCGTAGGTGAGACTACAGTCCGTGGTCCAAGTCCTTTGATGGTGACCCTTAACACCCAGCCTCAGACGCCAAATGATGCCTTACCAGGACGAACCATCGGTCAGTCCACGGTCTGTCATTAAGTGGTCATCGATGGCCTCGTCATATTTTAAGTTAGGGTCATTTTGGTATTTTCCCTATGTGTTGGACATTTTAACTACATTTTTAACACCTAAACTACATTGCTTTACTCAGTTTAAGCTGAAGGATTTTGTCAGAATATATCAAAATATTCAATCACCAAAATTCACAAGAACTTAGTGCAAAAAAAAGGAGAAATAGTAGACCAACCCTTGAAGAACACACAATAGGTTTTCTTCAGTTCTAGACGCGAAATCGAAGTATTTTTCCATTAATTTCGTCACTAGATATGTGGTATTTCACTAGTGGATTCCTTTCATCCACGAGGTCCCTAGAATTAAATTAGATTCTTGATTCGTTGTATGTTGCTTAGACATATAGTTTCAAAAACCTTAGATATTGGTTTTGTTTTAACTGTTATAGTATTCTTAATTAGATTACCATGTTTTCGTGAAATCGTTGCTTAGTTCCTTACATGAAACTCAAAACCCTAGTTGTGTAGATTCTCTTAGGTCATGAATTACAGGTTATAGGTCAGTAAAAAATATATACATTCTTTAATTTCGAATGTTTCATTGTCAGTACCTAAATGTTGCATTCTTAGATTTGCATGTCAAAATATTGAGCTATCCAGTATTTCAGTTATGTTATGTCGTACACATTTCCAGTAGAAAGTAGACTTAGCACCGAGTTGGACTAGGGTACAACATACCCTTATAGTCCCAGAACTATGTACCCCCGTAGGTTTATAAGTCCCCTTTGTTGGGCATTAGATTTAGTGATCACGTCCTTCATGCCTTTATACCCTTGGAAATGTATATTGGGTCCTCTCGATGGGGTGTATACATCAGATTCTATGTTTAGCTCACATGGTTTTATGTCAGTTAATAGTAGCTCCCACAATCATACTCTAGTGTATTTGACCAGGTTTTCAGTAATACTTCAGTATTCAGTCTCAACATGTTGGTCATTGCATTTAGTTCAGTTTTTAGTTATATTTCAGTATCTATGTTTCGGTTCAAATTATGTCATTGCTTAGTTATGTTTGTTAAGCTTTTATACACTATTCAGCTATTGTTTATATCTTGCATGTTCAATACATTCCAAGTACTAATGTATACTCTGCGCTACATCCTTTCATGATGTAGGTTCAGGTATTCAGAATCCAGTTCATGCATAGATCGGTTCCCGATCCCTATTCAGTAGCTTCAATGGTGAGTCCTCATACTTCGAGGACAATAGGCATGTCTTTCATATTGAGTCTTTTATTTGAGTTTTTAGTTTTGCTAGAGTTAGCTGGGGGCATGTCCCAGTAACTCTAGTCAGTAGAGGTTCTTTAGACATAATATTAGATTTCTTTTTAGATTTGAGGGAATGTTCAGTATCGTTGAACTCTTAGTAGTTTTATATATATTTAGATCACTATTGGGTATTCCCCATGTTTTTGTTATCTCTTGTTTTAGCTTCCGCCTGGCATCTCTTATTCAATTATTATTAGTATGCTTGATATATGCCAGACACAGGGCTAGCTTAGGGTCACTTGTGATTCTAGGTCCGGTGTTATGTCAAGGGGGTTGCCTCGGGGAGTGACACTTTCTTTGTTAATATTTTTTATTCTCCTACACTCATCCATCATCAATTTAACTATAGGTTCCCCATGATTATTTATATTCATCTATCCCACAACCAAGGGTTAAGGAGAATAACAAGAAGTGATGGAAGGTTTTACTTCGCCATTCATGTGGCCATTGTGATAGAGAAGCGAGCAACTATTCAGTTTTCTTGATTCGATTCGTGTTGTGAGTAGTTATTGACTTCAAATGAATCCTAAGTGTATAAGGTGGAATTTTACTCTCTTTGAGGACTTGAAAAATGATTTATAAAGAAGTTTGAAATTGATGTGAAATGAATAAAAAAGAGAAATTTGATGGAAGGAGGATTGAAAATGACTGTTGTGAATGAGTGTTGAACATATTGACTTTACACATGCATCATTTAGAGTTCATTCATAATAAGTGCACTTAATATCTCTCTCTATATACTTTTATTTATAAACATATAATGATAGTATCATGTGATTTCACGCATCAAGACATTTTATTCAATAATCAGTGCCAATGATCGTGAGTAGTAATATAACCTAACTAAGTGAGTTGGGATCGAGTCCCAAGGGAGTGGTTCATATTTGAGAATCAATAGGCAAGTAAGAATATGCTCTAGTTAATCATAGCTAAAAAAAATTACGAATAAACGCATGGTTTAAATTATAGGTGACACAAGTGTCAAAAATCAAGGGGGTTAGTTTGTATTATCAACTAAAACAACAAATAACACGAAAATACGAATATGGAGACGGGATTCTTGGGATGTGATTGGATTATGGGCTAAGGTAAACAAACGAGTAATTGCAATTAATAGTAAACAACTGCAAATCAGTGAATACGCTAGACTTTAGTGGGGGTAAACTTTCTCTCGAACAATTTACCTCGAATCAAATTGGTTTCTCCCGAACACCAATAAGCAGCAATGAAGCACAGCCTTTAGTCCATTAACTCTCTCGAGCTGAATGTGTGGAAAAGGGTTTAGGGTGCACTATCTCGAGCTGAACACATGACAACCTAATACCCACAGACCATCAATTTAGTAATTTTGTTTTTAAAACCTCTCCCTCAAGCAAGCCAAAAACATGAAGTTAAGATTGTATTTGCAACTACAACCCATTAAATTCAACCATAATTACTAAATGCAATCACTTTTAAACAGCAAATAAACTATCAATTAATAATACCCAGCAGTTAAATCAACTCATAATCACACCCCAAAAATTGGGGTTTTAGCTAGACATAGTAAAAAGGTAAAAATCGTTACCAAGTTGTGTTTCCATCAACTGGGTATGATTGATATTCTCTTTACAAAGGTCTAAGATGAAGAATCTTCAACACCCACTTCAAATTTCATAGAAATGGAAATCTTCGAATTTTCAAAGCTAAGGAAATATTGTCTCTTGATGAGTCCACAAATTGGACTCATTTAGGGCTATGTTTTGATAGAATTAGTGTCCTCAAATGCATATTTTGTCTCAATATCTGAGAAAAACCATTAAGTTTCAGGTATTTGGAGTTTGAGGAAAAACATGGACACTACTTAGCAAAAAAGAACAAAAGCAGCTAAAAGAACAAAGAAATAAAGATCTGAGAATCGCCGAACCCGTTCGGTGAGTCGCCAAAAGGTCTTATCCTCGCCTTTTGTTCCAGTGTGTTGAGTCCTAAAGGAAAGCATCAAATCGGTGGTGAAAATGAGAAGTCGGTGTATCGCCGAGCAGTTCCGCGAAATAGTACTATGTCACCTAATGATCCAAAATACGATGATGTTGAAGACTAACGCAAGATGGCGATGAACTAGACCAAAGGGAGGATTGCCGAGTTGATCGGCGATTTCGACTAACTTCCCCGAGTGATCCTTCACAGCACATATTTTAGAAAATTATAAATACTTATTGAGAATTATTATTCTAGAATGGACTTTTTAGCTTGGAACAGTAATTTTTCAGACTTTGCTTCTAATTTTGATTCTAAGTTTGGAGAGGGTTTTGAAGAACTTGAAGGTTCAAAGGGTTTCTACTCCAACAATATGGGTGTGGGTCTCTTGGATTCTTCACTCTTGGCTTGTTTTGAGAATAAAATCTTCATACCCATTTGAATGCAAACTCATTTTGGTATAAATTTCACTCTCTTTTACATGTCTAGCTAAAACCCCAATTCTTGGGGTGTGATTATGTGAATATTGGTTAGATTAATTATTAGGTTTTGCTTACTGATAGTTTAATTGTTGTTTAGATGTAATTTCATTTAGTAGTTGTGTTGGAACTTAATGAAATTGTAGGTGCAAATACGATTTCACCTTTGTGTTTTTGTCTTTCTCGAGAGAGAGGTCGTAAAACTAAGACTACTAAATTGATGGCCGGTGCGAGTGGGTCGACATGAGTTTCAGCTCGAGAGAGTGAACCCTAGTCTTTCTCCCACACACTCAGCTCAAGAAAGTGTGTGGGCTAAGGCGGAGGCTGTTTTTCATGCGGCAAGTAGGTGTCTGAGAGGAACCCATTTGATTCGGGGTAAGTTGTTTGAGAGAAATCTTACCCCACTATAGTCTAGCCTAGTCACAAATATTCAGCGAAATTACTATCAAAAGAATGTACCCAACGATCTAGTCTAACCCGTATTCCTATCACATCCTAAGAATCCCACTACTTGATTAGTACTCTTCATATCTTTGCTTGGTTTTACTTACTTGTGACAAACCCCAATCATTAATTGACATTATTGTGTCACCCCCTTTGATTTAACATGTTTATATTCGATAATGTTTTTTAGCTATGACTAATTAGAACTTAATTTTACTTTTCTATTAATTCTCAAGCCCACTCCCTTGGGACTCGACCCCAACCCTTGGTTGGGTTACTTTACTATTGTATGATCGTAGACACTTGCATTGAAAGTTGTGTCTTGATTATGCAAACATCAAAATGGCGCCGCTGTCGGGGAGTGGTGTTGTTAGAGAATTTGTAGTTGAGTAGGATTTTCGTTCTTGTTAGATGTAGCTTTACTTACCTAATTTTCAGTTTTGTATTTTGCTTGTTTGAGCTTTGAAACAGGGGAGGTGAGTATGTCAAGCATTACTCGTGATCAAATGGAGTTTCCTCTAGTAGAAGTAATGATATTCAGGGATTGTATTGTAACTTTCAAACAATTGGAAGGTGAACGGATTCATGAGGCATGGGCAAGGTTTAAATCTCTTCTGATTCAATGCCCCACTCATGGAATTCCCGCTATAGTCCTCTTGGACTGCTTGTACAGAAGTCTTGGTCCTAGAAACAAGGAATTAGCTAAAGGACTCATTCCGGGTGGTATTACACATTAGCCATATGAGATAGAAGCCCACCTACTTGATCACATGGCTAAAGCAAACCAAGAAGTAGAGAAGGACTTCATGTTGGTCGCACTGCTGACTAAGATGGATGAGTTGGCCAAAAAGATAGTGGAAATTGAAGTCCAATGCAAAAGGAAGGGCATATACGTTCCCCCTCATGAGCGAAGAAAGCCCAAGAAAAATAAGGGTAAACGTGTTGAGGGAATGCTCTCAATCATTCTCAACAAGGTAAGTGAGCATGATAGGGTGCTGGAAGAAGTGAAGGAGAACATCAAATTGATGAAACAAATGATTGGTTTTCATTCCAGATCCATTCAACTGCTCAAGAACCTTAGAGGTCATGTGATCTTATCTCCATCCGACACAAAGTAGGGGGTTGCCAAGTGATGTTTTGGCTAACCCGAAAAGTGAAATTTAGGTGTTAACTCGTGTTGTTCCACGATGTTAACTAAGGCATTGTTTGGGAGGCAACCCAAAACCATTTATTGCTTTATTTTTCTTTGATAAAATAATGGTGTGTTGATTGTGCAGATGGAAGTGTGGAGAGAACGAAAAGTGCAGATTGGCGAGTTACAGGTCCATTTCACGAATTGCCAAAGGGTTTGGCGACCCCGAACCGGACCACTGTTAGACTCAAGACCAATTTACATTGGAGTATGTAAAACTCGGCGACCTCAGGAAATTATTGGAGAATCGCCGATCATGTCAGCGATCTCGACAGAGACAGCCGTTTGGACTCCCACGATACACGGAGGTTTTGTAAAATTCGGCGAGGCAAATGACTACTTGGCGTTACACCGAATTTTGGCAATCGGGAATAATGTCACCAAATGGGCAAAAACTAGACGGTTTTTCCAGCCAAAGGTTTAAAAGTTTCAAATTCATTCCCCTTTCCCTCAATTTTTCATCTTCCCAAACTCACATCTGCACTCTAGTTTTACATTTCTTGCATTTTTGGAGTATTTTTAGTATCGAATTATGCTACGAGTTGGATTACATTGCTTCCTAGCATCTCAACATCCATTTGATTGGCATAAAAGGTTGGTACTTCAAACCCCGCGTTCATATTGTCGAAATTGTACTCATTTGCAATCTATTAATCTTGTTGAATTTAGTTGGGGCTCTCTAATTGGATCGTACTACTTAACTGCCTATTTCTAATCGATAACTCTTGCTTGAATGGTGAAATTCCACTTTCTAGTGCGTTAAGTTAAATTAATTTGCAATAGGGAGTGCTTTTATGCTACGGGTCTTAGTCGGATTTGTGTTGTAGGAACTTAAATTGCATTTTGGAGGGTTGCGGGGCTGATTTCAAGAAGTTGGGTTGATAATAGGCACGAAGAGTCATTTCGGCGAGCTGAGACGAGCTCGCTGAACCACTCAGCGGTTCGCCTAGTTGCCCTACCTCGCCTTTGATATCATGCTTTATGTGTTGTGGCTTATGTACCTTTCGGCGAGAAGCTTGAGGTCGGCAAAAGCACTCAGAGACTCACTGAAAGTCTTTTTGTTTGCCTTTTGTCTGCACCCCTTACCCCTTTCTGCACTGTAACTTTCGGCAAACACCCTTTTATTCACCGAAAGTATTCAGAGACTCACTGAATGGACTACTGTGCCTGCCTGCGGCTGATGGTTTTCGGTTTGCTTGTTGAATATTTTCTAGCTTTATCTCAAGGCTTTGCAGACAAGTCCAGACCAAAAGTTGCACAAAGAAATATGCCACCCCGGCATATAAAGGCACAAAACTCTAGAAGAAATATAGGGACGAAAGATCACCCCAAATCAAGAAGTGAGAACAAGAAAGCCAGTTCTAGTAGGAGGATTCCTATTGACCTTAATGTCCCTTCGTGGGATCTAAGGTTCACTAATGTGATACATGCCTTTGGAGCAGCTCACGATTTGGACAATATGGCTAAGGCTAATATTGCTGCAGCAACTGAGTCAAATGAAGACAATTAAAACCAGAGTCAAAATGACAACACTCCGGGCATTGAAGCCTAGATAGATGGAGCGATCGATTAGACACAATCCCCTCTTTACCTCCCTCTTTGTCTTTTTTTAATTTACATTTTGGATATTTTATTATTTGCATTTGAGGACAAATTCTTTTTAATTGTGGTGGGGTGAGGCTCACCTTTTGTGTGCTACTCGTGAATCGTGTTTTGTGTATATATTTGGGTTGTCAACTATAATGTTGTGTTAATAATGTTTTTGTGGATGTTTGAGCTTGTGGCTCCTTTTGTTTTGAATTGCAAAATGATTTTGGCCCTTTCAAATTTTTGTTGAATGTGGATGTTCTTGTGCAAAATTTAAATCTCGGTTCCAATCAATACCGATAACTTGAATAGTGCTCATGATCAAGCGAACATGAATGTGTGGCTACGATGAGGCCAAATGAAGTTGCATAAATAATATGTGAACTGTTTACATCTCGTTATGACTAGCCTAGTGTCGAATTGAGTCTCTTGTGATGATCATTGCACACTAGCAAAAGTGTGGAGTCTTGTTTGACTTGTAGTGTCAATGCCTAGTGTGATGAGCTTACCTGTGAACTATGCATGATGAATGCTAGAATTTTCCCCATTGGTCTGGTCAACTAAGTCATGTTATCTCTTGATATGATCTTAGGCAACTTATAAGAGTGTGAGCCAATTTGATATATACTTTTTTTGTGGCCTACCTTGTGAGTGTGTAAACCGCTTTTGAACACCCCTTGAGCCTTACCTTTCTTTGGAAGAAACTTGATGAAAACTAGACCTCTCTTAATCCACTACCTATAATCCTCTTGATTTGTGGTTGATTGAATAGCCAATTTAGGCCAAAAGCCTAAGTTGGGGGTGTGATGAAAAGAAAAGGGAAAGTCAAGAAGTGCAAGGAAAGTCTCCTTTAACCCATGGTGTTGAAAAAATGGAATCCCTCCATATATTTACAAAAAGGAGAAAAGAGAACGAAAAAGAAAAAGAAAACGAATGAAAAAGTTGAGGAATAAAGTGTGAAGATATAAAGAAAATAGGGTTTCCAAAAATCCATGAGAAGTGACTAATGGGATGACTTATGAGCACTAGCAAAAATGATGAAAGAAGGGGAAAAGAAGTGTTGAGAATACCACATCTCATGAGGATAAAAGTCACTAAGCCTAAATGACCATACCTTTGCACTCAGCCCCATTACAAGCCTTGAAAAGACCTTTTTGATCTTGATTGAGCTGAAACAAATGTTGATCAGAAAATACGGACAAACCTATGGGTGAAAGTATGCATCGTGTTCATCTAAGTATGAATGTTGCATTTGATTCCAAAGCTTTAAATTGTAAACCATTGTGTGTGAATATGGAATCATTCCTTGTGTGAGGGCATTTGAACACTTTGGTTGAGCTTGAACTTGCATTTGAAGCAAGTATTGTGAGCATGAGATTCTTTGATATTGGTGAGTCACAGCTTGAATCTTTGAGTGCACATTTGATCTTTGCATAAGTAAATTAAGTCTTGTTATGTGCATTCATGATTGAGTCTTGTGTAGGACTGTTCGAGACACCATTTTTGAATTGCTGAACTTAAATTTGCTTAAGGACAAGCAAAAGTTTAAGTTGAGGGTGTTGATGAGTCCACAAATTGGACTCATTTAGGGCTATGTTTTGATAGAATTAGTGTCCTCAAATGCATATTTTGTCTCAATATCTGATGAAAACCCTTAAGTTTTAGGTATTTGGAGTTTGAGCGAAAGCATAGACACTACTTAGCAAAAAAGAACAAAAACAGCAGAAAGAATGAAGAAATAAATATCAGAGAATCGCCGAACTCGTACGGCGAGTCGCCAAAATGTCTTATTCTCACTTTTTGTTCCAGTGTGCTGAGCCCTGAAGGAAAGGATCAAATTGGCAGTTAAAAGGAGCAGTCGGCGTGTCGCTGAGCAGTTCTGTGAAACAGTACTATGTCGCCTAATGATCCAAAACATGATGATATTGAAGGCTAATGCAAGACGACGATGAACTAGACCAAAGGGCAGATCGCCGAGTTGATTGGCGATTCCAACTATCTTCGCCGAGTGATCCTTCACAACACAAATTTTTGAAAACTATAAATACTCGTTGAGAAAATGAGTCCAAATTGTGGACTTATCAACACCCCCAACTTAAACTTTTTGTTGTCCTCAAGTAAAATTCAAGTTCAGCAGTTCAAATTGGATGTCTCAAATAGTGATACACAAGACTCAATCATGAATGCACACAACAAGACTCAACTTACTCATGCAAAGATCAATTGTGCACTCGAAGACTCAATTTGTGACTCACCATTACCGAAAAATCGCAAGCTCACAATACTTGCTTCAAATGCAAGTTCAAGCTCAACAAAGGTGATCAAATGCCCTCACACAAAGAATGATTCCATATTTGCACACAATGATTCACAATTTAAAGCTCTATAATCAAACGCAACGCTCATACTCACATAGACTAACACAATGTATGACTTCACCCATAAGTTTGCCCGTATTTTTCAATCAACACTTGCTTCAGCTCACTCAAGATAAAAAAGGTATTTTCAAGGCTTGTAATGGGGCTGAGTGCAAAGGTATGGTCATTTAGGCTCAATTGTTATAGTCCTTATGAAATTTGGTGCAAACAACACTTCCTTTCTTTTTCTTCCTCATTCTCATTCGTGCTCAAAAGTCATCACATTATTCACTTTCCATGGGTTGTTGGAAACTCCATCTTCTTTGTATTTTCACAACTCTATTCCACAACTTATTCATTCATTTTCTTTTTCATCCTTTTTTTTGTATGGAGGGGTTCCATTTTTCTCAAAACCATGGGTCAAAGGGAACTTTCTTGCACTTCTTGATTTACCTTCTCTTTTCACCACACCCCTAACTTAGGCTTTTGGCCTAGGTTGGCTATTCAAACATAACACAAATCATGATGATTATGGGTATTGGATGAAGAAAGGTTATGTTTTCATCAAGTTTCTTCCAAGAAAATATTAAGGCTTAAAGGGTGTTCAAGCGGGGTTCACGCACTCACAAGGTAGGCCACAAAAAGAGGTATAATGTCAAATTGGTTCACACTCTTTAAAGTCGCCTAAGATAATCTGAAGAGTTCACATCACTTAGTCAACCGGACCAACGGGGCAAATTCTAGGTGTCATAACACATGGTTCATAGTAAGCTCATCACACAAGGCATTGACACCATAGTCAAACAAGACTCCACACTTTTGCTAGTGTGCAATGTTCATCACAAGAGACTCAATTCGATACTTGACTAGTCACAACGAGATGCAAAGAGTTCACATATTGTCTATGCAACTTCATTTGGCCTCATCGTAGCCGCACATTCATTTTTGTTAGATAATGAGCACTATTTAAGTCACTGGTATTGATTAAAACCAATACTTAAATTTGCAAAAGAACAACCACATTCAACACAAACAAGAGGTGGCAAATTTTTTTGAAGGGTCAAAAATCATTTACAATTTAAAACACGGAGCCACAAGCTCAAACATACCACAAAAAGTGGTGCACAACACAATTTCAGCTCAAAACCTTATATATAAACTAAACCAATATTCACAAAAGTTCACACAAAAGGTGGGCCTCACTCCACCACAAATAAAGTCATTTGTCCTCAAATGCAAACAAAAATATCCACAAGTTAAAATAAATTAGGACAGAGAGGGAGGTAAAGAGGGGATTCTGTCTACACCATCGCTACATCTATCTAGGGATCAGTGCCCGATGCATCGGTCTGGACTCGGGCCTCAGTACCCGGAGTCACCTTAGAAGGAACAACAGTTGCACTAGGAGCAGCCAAGGGAGTATTTGCTAAGGAATCCTACACAACAACATCTACCATGGCCTCTTTAGTCTCAGTAAGGCACTCATATGAAGCTTCTTCAGCAACCTCGAGCATCTCCTTATCATTCTCCACCTGAGACTCAAGATCAGCTGCTTCCTCAACTCTAATCTCATCTTCGGTGGTAGCTGGAGGCATATCTGGTACATCTGGAATCTCCACCATCCCGCAGCTCATGGACATGTCGGTGGACTTCAGTTGATCTACGTCACACCTCAACATAGCAACAGCGGCCTTTAAGGTTGTCACCTCCTCGGTTGCCCCTTGGCCACGCTCACACACCGCTATCCTATCCGCAAGGGCGTCAATGGTAGTGCTAAAGTGTGTCACAGAATCATCTAGGGAAGTCTGAATCATGCCCGGAATGAAGGCCTTGAGTCTGGTAGCTCACGATCCGCAGAATGGGCAAGCTGCCCCATCCGCAGTAATGAAGCCTGAGTGATCAGGGCTCGAGAGACAACAGTAGCAGGTCTAGGAGGTAGTGCAGCAGCAGAAAAACTAGGGATATCAGAATGTACAACACAAGAAGTACCTGGAGGCCCAGGGGCCGGAGTAGGCAAAGATGCTTCTGCAGGTACTAAGTTTGTGTCTACAACCGGGGGAGAGTCCACCGGGGCTGCCTTTTTCTTCTTCTCGACCTCATCCTTCAAATATTCTACCTCGATCCTCTTGATATCAGGAGAGGATGTGGGAATCACTTCCACATCCTTCTTTTTATCTCTAGGGACTTGAGCCCATCTGCATAGCTCAGTGATCAAAATCGGGAAGGACAGTGAGGTCTGACGCTTCTTGGCCCTCATGGCCATCTCTTGTCCGACGATCATTCCTAAATTAATTCACTCATATGTAATGATTGCGCCAAGACATGCTGCCTTTGAGTGGCGAACGATGGATTCATTCTGGGACGGCATAACAGTATTGCAAATAAAGCCAAACCAGTATCTAGAAGCTACATGTAAGTCCCTCATTTCTATTGGGACCCCTACCTCTAGCACTTTGGAGTGCCCTCACATATGAAAGGGGCGAGCTAGCTTTTTCTTTCATCAAAGGATTTAGCCTTCATCCTATACTGGTGAGCGTCAACTATGTTGTTAGTGCACTCCAGGACCTCATTAATAGTAGTGCTGTCATATAGCACTTTCTTGCCCCGGACAACTACATGATCAACTGGTTGGAATGGCGTTTCTTGCTTCTTCCTCTATGGTATCAAGGTCCCATAAGAAGCATAGAACTCCCGGACCCAATTAGGAATATATGAGCCACGGGGTTTTGTGAAGATCTGGAACTTATGAGACATCAGACATCTCATAATCTCGGGGTACCCATCAATCACACCATCAGTGGACATGCGCTTCTCTTCAATGATTGTCCTGAGCCCCTCAGTCTTTAATCTGTTCATAGACTTTGGGGGAGGACCTTGCACAGGAGGAACTAGGATTATAGCCTGTTCTTGAGCTGGAGGAGGGGTGGTAGCCTGAGGAGCCTGAATCCTTAAAGGATAATTTATTCTTTTAGATCGTAGATCTGCCCTTTGCGCTGCTACTTGTTCAACTTCCTTAGAAGCTACGGACTGTTGTTCTTGGTGCTAACCCTCACATTCAAAAGTAGTGAGGTGGGTGGCATAGATACTGTCACTATCGGAGCTGACCTCTGGTGACGTAGGTGCCTTCTCTTTGCCTTTGCCTTTTCCACCGGTTGTGGGAAGTATAGTGGCCTTACCCCTAGATTCAGTTGCATCCTCATTGATTGCAATCCCCTTTTCTTTCCTTCGGGGTGGCATGCTTCTACCTGCAACTTTAGGTCTAGCCATGTCTGCAAAACATCAGGAAAATGTTAGAAACAATTTAGTTAAAAGCACAGAAAAACAGTTGCAGACAGACTCGCCGAACCGGTTGGTGAGTCGCCAAATCACTTTTGTGAGCAAGATCGGGCTCACCTACGGGATTGGTTCTAAAATGATGGCATGTCGAAAAATAGGAAGCGTCTTTTGGCGATTTGCCGACATCTTTCGGCGAGCAAGGGTTAGTCCGCCGAAAGTAACAGTGCGAAAAGGTTACAGAGGTGCAGACAAAAGGCGATCAAGAAGCCTTTCAGCGAGTCACCGAGTACCTTCGGTGACCTCAGGCTTCTCGCCAAAATTTACAGAGCCCAACAACACATTAAGCGTGAAATTAAAGGCAAAAAAGGGAACTTCAGCGAACTGCCGAGTGGTTCGGCGAGCTCGACCCAGCTTTCCGACTGACCATACGTGCCTACTTTCAACCCAACTTCTCGAATTCAACCCCGCAACCCTCGAAAACAAAATCAAAGCAGGCACTAGTCAAATTAAAGCAAGACCCATAACATCCATTACCTCGGGATACTCAGACTTCTCCCGGTTTTGCCAAATTTGTCCAATTGATGACTTTTTCCCTTAAAAATGACGTCACTCACTCTATCATTGGGAAAATTACGTCATTCGGCACAACTACGGGTTACTTAGACTTCACCTGAGTAGACACATCAACATGCAAGCGCAACCCCACATGATTTAATCAATTTTAAGGCATAACAATACGAGATTTCAACCTTAAGAGCAAAATGGGCAAGGCATTCAAATTAGAGCAAGAATTCAAACATCCTAATCCTATCAGAGAGGCCCAGCACACTTCAACAAGATAATATCATTTGCATAAGAGTACAAAATTGTTAAAAATAAACTCAAAATTTGGAAAACCAACCTCTTATACCGAATAAATTGATATTAAAATGCTAGGCAGCAATGTAATCCCAATCCCGAGCACAAATAAACAACTAAAATACTTATAGAATGCAAAAATATTGAAAATACTAAATAGGTGTGAATTTGGGAGGATTAAAAGTGAGGGAAAGTGAAGAGTTTGAAAGTGTAAACCTTTGGTTTTTTAATAACCGTCCAGTTCTTGCCCATTCGGTGACATTAGTTGTGCTTGCCGAATCACTAGGAGACACGCCGAATGGTCACTTACCTCGCCGAGTTTTACAGGACTTTCAGTTGTTGTGAGGATCCACTCGACGGATTAGATCGCAATCGCCGATCTGGTCACCGATTAGCCAATAATTACCTGGGCTCGTCGAGTTTCATTGTAACACCCCTAAATATTAACCTAGAGTCGCATGTCGATTTACCATTGCTTAATTACTACAATATGTTTTATTCTCATTTTGAGAACTTGAAATGTTGTGATAATTGCTAACTTGCTTAACATAAATTGTGATAGTCATTTAAGGAATTGTGATGGGGTGTTTAGGTAATATTCTAATTAGAATTATGTATAACTTTAAAAGGAAGGTGAGGGATATACATATAGGTATATATGTATGCTTTTTGGGCAGCCAACTTTTTGTTTGGGCAACCCCTTTTGGTGACATCTGTACAGGTGATAAATATCACCTTTGTAACTATATATTTTCACACCTCCTATAATTAATTTCGTTTTCCTCAAGTCTAAGAACATTAGAACCTTAGCTTAATAGATTGTTCTTCAAAATCACAAGAAAAAACTTGGCCCTTTTGGCTGGAATTCGAGAACACCCACTTCTTTTTGGTAAGTGACGAAGTTTGTTTCTGAGCTGGGTAGTGTTTGGTATTTTATGCATATCTCCTTCTATAGAACTTAGTTTATAGTGAATAAATATGATTTGGAAAGCTAATTCGTATACCTACAACGCTTATGTTTATGTTAAACTCTAATTTAGCTATTATGGATTTGAAATATGGGACGCAACATAGGACAAGTTCTGTCCAGATTTTGAAAACCTAAATTCTGTATGAACAACTGTTAGTGTTTTGAGTATATCTTGGTGTACAAAATAGATATTGCGGTGATTCTTGTTTTTTTTGCAACCTTAAGAGGTGTATCTACATCTTTCATGAGGGTTATAAAGTCTAGTTTTGCCTTTTTCTATTTCAAATCTAAGTTGCGACATGAGGTACTAGGCTGGCCAGAATCACTGTTTTAGCAGCATAGTTGTGTTTGTACAGGCAAATCTTACTTGTGATGATAATCCCGTTTTACATCAATATTATTGAGCTGCTAGGGATTAAAGAAGTTATTTAATTGTATCTTAAAGTTTGAATATACTCGTGAACAAGTTGAGGACCTTGATACATTGGTTTGTCTACGGTTTGAACTCTTGAAGTTGTGTTGGACTGTTTCTTTGCTAAAGCACTGAGGTTTGTGTATAAACTTGTATTTGCACTCTTTTAACTGCTAGTATATCTGAAATTTGATCTTGGTACCTTGGTTACTCTTGTCACTTTGCATTGTTGTATTGGTATCCTTTGAGAAGTTAAAGACGCTTGTGTAACTCGCCCACTTGTATGGATTGTTTGATCACCTGACACTCTTGTTGGGACTTTGTCCTTCTTGTGGCTGTGACTTTGTCACTATTGGCATGCCTCTTGATTCGGATCATTTGCCATCTTGACTCTGGATTTTTAGTTCGTCTTAAGTATGGAAGTTGTCCATTTTAAGTACGAATTAGAAAGCCATTTTTAACATGGTTCTTGGTTCTCTTGATTATTGGGTTTTGACCCTTCTTGATACAGGGTGTTAGCCCTTCTTGATACTTGCTTGTGTTTGGTGTGAAGACATGATGTACATATTGGGCGTGCCTTGTTATTGAATCTCTTGGAAATTTGTGCTATGAGCGTTTTTGACATTTGGAACTTTAAATATCGAACTTGATACTCTATATATATTGTTTACTTGATTTATTTATTATGTTTGAGTATTTTGCCCATGACTTGAGAAAGTTAACTTGGTGAATCTAATGGCTCCGAACCTATAGTTTTGCACCACTAAGCTATATGCTTAGCGATAGTTGTTTCTATTGTAGGGGAATGATCAAGTGGATGCGTGAAGCTGGCCATTGGCGATGGAAATTTTGAGAGCCTTAAAGAAGATCACATTTGTATATAGGCATCTATATCTTGTATAAACCTTGGGACTTTTACATGATCTATGTGTTGTATATTTACATGAAATTTTGAGGACTAATGTGATCATGTCACCATGCGTTGTAAAATAAGCATGGCTATATGTTTTGTTCTTTTGGGGTGTGTAAGCCCAAGTATTGCAATATGCTAAATTTACTATTTGTTTTGAAAAATTGTGTGAAGCATGAACGGGCTGATTTTGGTACTCGGAAATGGGTAATATTCTTGTTATTTCATCCTTAAGTGTGGAGATAATATATGCATGAAAAGCTTATCGGTTATTTGCTTAAATTATTTTTAGGAGGGTTTTTCCGTCATAAGTTGAAATACCATGCCATATCAATTTTGACATCACATAAATGTTTAAATGGACAAGATGCACATCCTTATCTATGTTTTTCCTTTATGAACCTAATCCCTCTACTAAACTATAATCAATATGGCCATAGTAAATCTCTTTTAAATGTCACAAGTATTTAAGTAGTTTTCTTGCTTAAGTGGTAGTATCCTTTCGAAATGGTCGCTACATTTATAGACTCCTCTTTAAAGTTATCTTGAGTCCAACGATGGTCTAGGTTGGGGTCGCCGACCTCATCGGCCATGCGCCGACTGGACCTTTAGCTCACCAACCTGCACTTTTCAAACACTTTCCACACTTTGACCTGCAAAATCAACACACCATTTATTCTTAAAAGAAAAAATAAAGCGATAAGGAGTCTTGGGTTGCCTCCCAAGCAGCGCCTTAGTTAACATCGTGGCACGACGGAAGTCCACACTCAAACCTCATTCTTGGGGTTGACCTTAGTGTCACTAAGTAACCCTTCTTTATGCTTTGAGTAGAGACACGACAACACTTAGTTTATTTGGGCGTCTTGTAGATGAATAATCATGGAATGAGAGGTTGTCATCTGATTGAACATTAGGACATTCTCTTTTATCTCATTCAACACTCTATCTTGTTCTTCGATTTTGTGTAGAATAAGTGAGAGGACCTCTTCATTTTGTCCACCCTCTTGTTGTTTCATCTTTTGACACTCGTGAGGGGGAAGGTGCTTGTCCTTCTTTTTGGACTTTGCTTCAAACATCATGACCTTCTTGGACAAGACATCCAGCTGAGTCAAAAATGCGGCCCATTTTTGGTCTTTCTCTGTTTTCTTATTGGTTTTAACCATGCCATCAAGGATTTGGGCTACTACTTCATAGGGTTGCTGTATCAAACAACCTATAACAAGTTGGTCAGGAACACTTCTATTTTTGGGACCAAGACTTCTATAGAAGCACTCAGTAGCAATTTATCTGGCATTCCATGATTTGGGCATTGTTGCAGCAATGCCTTAAATCTCGGCCACATCTCATGGATAGACTCATCCCCCAATTGCTTGAACATTAGGAGGTTATCCCTAAGATTCAAAAATCTCAGAAAGGAGTGGTTCATTTGGTCACCAGTTTCACCAGTTTCACCATTCACACTCATTTTTCCTGTTTCAACACACAAACAAGCAAAACAAAACTAAAAATTAAGTAAGTATCACTATAACTAACAAGAACAAAATACAACTTAATTAAAAATTCTCAACTAAAACCACTCCCTGGCAGCGGCGCCATTTTGATAAGAACGTTGTCTCGACACTTCATCCAATACTAAGTGCCAACGATTGTGAGTAGTATTATAACGCAGTATAAACAAGTGCAATATAAAGAAAAGCTTTTTGAAACATGGATAACAACTCTGTGTATTTATAAATACAATAATGACTCTGTGTGTATGCAAAGATACAATGTAAACTCTGAAATGTATATAAAAATACAAAATACTACTATGGGAGTTTCTCTAATCGACAACCATCACGTAAGAGCTATTGTGATGACACATCATTTTACCTCACGCTGCCAGGGTCGTATTATACCTTGTCGTGGGTATAAAACCTGACTACTAAGTGGATCCACTAGTCTATGCTAAAAAGCACTAAGGAATCATCTAAAAAGTATGACCTTTTTCTACCCATGGTGGCTACATGGTTTATGGGGGCTGGGAGTTCTTTGAACTCTCCCCCATATTGGTGCTCAATACTACTCCCAAAATATACTAGCTCAATATGTTTAAAAACATAACTCTGTGGTTTGAGATAATTTCTCAAAACTTAGCTCAAAGGCTCTCTTGGAAATCAAGTTTCCTCTCTTGCTTAATTGTGAAAGCATTTACTCTTTACTGAAAACTAGCTCAAAGGCTCTTTGGAAATCTCAGTTTCCTTTCTTGTTTAAATGTGAAAACATTAACTCTTTGGGAATACATAGTCCCGATATACTCTTTTTAAGGAAATTAGCTTCAAACTTTACTCTACACTCTTTACTCAACTCAAACCTCAAGTCTTAAAACAAAGTTAAAACGTTTGTGAAAGACCTTTGGAAAACTCTATGAACTTCTTTTGACTTGACTTTTAACTTCTCTTAACTTGACTCTTAACTTTGCTTGAATTTAAATTTATTGATTCAAGGATTGTAACTTGTGATACAAAAGATCTCATGATGTTTAGGAGTGTTTTTAGATAGTTAAACATGAGAAACCATCAAGAAATCACTGCCTAGAAGCAAGTCCGTGACTCGGAGATGCATTTAAATATTTGGTCGCGAAATAAATTGTGAGGCAGAAGAGTCTTTGACCGCTCCGCGACGCAGAGAAGACTTTTCCAATCCTGAGGAACAGGTCCGTGACGCAGACCTGGTACCCAGATTTGCCCGATTTGTTCCTTCTTCGTTTTCTAACACCAATTCGCCTATACTCGGTTCTTTTTCTCAAACTCCCTTTAGATTCAGATACCCAATATGTATACACAAGAATTTAACTCAAACAACTTAAAGAAACAACATTATAACCTCAAGGAACTCTTCAATCTCAACCTAACTAAAGAATTAAGGCCAATTTCAAGAACACCATTCAAGATTCATCAAGTTTCAACTTTCTAGAACAAATTTTGCTCAAATAAACATGATTGGCACATGGGTGAATGAACCCAACGCTATGAAAGTCTCTCATACCTCATAGGAATCACCCCTAGATGAAATCCACAAGCAATTGTTCAAGAACATGGCGATTCCTTGCTCCTTCTCCTCTTTTCTCCTTTTCTTTTATCTTCTCTCAAAATCCTAACTTGTTTTGATAAAGAGTAAACTGAATCCAATCAGTTTAGACCCCAACTTAATTACCAAAAATGAATTAATTAATTGGGTAGCGAAAAGACCATAATAACCTTCAAAAATCCAGTTTTGACTTTTCTTATCTAGACAGCCCAAATTCAAATGGGTATATCTCCTTCATATGAACTTAAAACTGATCAAACTCTATGGCGTTGGAAAGATAATTCAAAGACCTTTCCTACGGTATGTTGTAGCACACCTAACTCATACTGAGCTTGAAACTATGATCATTTGAATTTGACCCAAAACTCATACTTAACTTAATTTGTCAAACTTTCCAAATTTGATTATTTCAAAAAGCGGTTTCCTTCTATTTCTAGTTCTTTCTAAAGAGGGATGTTACAGATAGTGCTTAATAGAATATATACTTTATTTGGATTAATGTTTATATTTACATTTTTATCCATAAATGTTATGACTTTATAAGGGTATTTTAGTAATCAAACTTTTAACATTTTTGCTTCACACTTTTAGTAGAATACTAGTTCTGGATACGTGTGTTGCACGTGAGTGCCATATGTAGTATTACAAACTGTTTAAATATTAATTAAATTGGAATGTAATAAACAACAAACACAATGAAAACAAAAGTACAATCGAAACATCAGTATTCTGCTACTCATCCGGCTCTTATTCTCAAGTAATTTTATATAAAGCTATCACAAACTCAAGATAATAAAAAACAAATAAAAAAATTATGAGATATATTTTGCTAGTAAATAACAACAATTTCAATAATCTATGTATAAAATTAAAAATGGAAATTAAATAAAAAATCTGGACTTAGTGAGAATGTAGAAGAAAAGACATGATAAAATCATTTGTTAGAATGATTAATGTAATGCATATTTATATAGTATTCTTCAAAATTTAATGATTAAAACACCTCATATTCTGTAACTATGTGATTGTCTCCTTTCAATGTCTTATTCATTGAAACAAATATGTTTCAACCTCTTCATTAAGTTCAAGAAGGATAAAACGATTGTAGATGTGGGAAAATATGTGATTAAGATAATTAAAAGGTGTAACTAAAATAATTAACAGAGTGTCTTTTGATTTTTTTTCTAGACGTATTATGTTAATTTTAAATATATTGAAAATCTAAAAAGTGCAACAAAAGAATAAATGATTTTCTTGACCATAGACATATGTCTGTCACATGGACTTCCTAAACAATATTAATTTGAAGTTCATATATATATATATATATATATATATATATATTGCATTAACTATGTAATATGAAAGTAACTCCACCACATTGAATTAATGTAATAAGTAAGAATGTATCTGTTTTCTTTTGTTTCATTTTAATGAAATATTATTATTAATGGATAGATAAGTTTACTTTATATACCAAAAATCAAGAGATTAGTCCTTAATTGAATAACAAAATATGACTATTCAACTTTTAAAGGATAATTTATTTATTCAACATTTAATATTTTTTGTTCCGACTTATAATATAATAGTATTATTATTTTATAGTTCTATTCTTGGAACAATTTCCTTGATTCATATATGTTGTCTGCTCTTTCGATTGTTCGAGTTAATCAAAGCACAAGTTGGATCGTTCTAGTCAATTTTAAGGAAAAGGAAATATTTCACGAGGTGAAATTTAAGATTCTTTTGAGCGTCTTTGACTAATTACCTTCTAATCCAACACTAGATTTCTTTGACTGATATTTTGGAAAATGAAATTTAAGACTCTTTTGAGCATACAATTGACGCATCATCTTTAATGTACTTTACTAGGCAGAGTCTTAAAGTGCTCATTTTTTGTGAATATAGAATAAAAGTAGTTCAAGTGTTACTTAAGGTACTAAATTTTGTACCTATTACAAAAAAAAAGGACCATTGTTTTAGAAAAGAATTCTATACTATATAGCTAGACATCATCCCAGTAGAACATCGAAACTCTAAGACCTCTCAGATAGATTAGATTTTCTTTCAAAGAAATGGAATCGAAAACCTCCCATCGACACAAAAAGTGGAGGAAACACACTAGCAGTGCTTCTTCTTAGTTCAAGATTCAAAATTTAGATCTATCGTTCTGCCCACAGAGCAAAATCTTCTCAAGGCTTTCGATAAAACAACCCTTGCAATTCTGGTGTGTTTAAGAAAGAATTAGTTTTTGGATCTAGAAATTGCAATGGTTAATATTTCAAAGGAAAAAGTTGAAGTGGTTGTGTTTGGATGTGGTGCATCAAGGATATCTGCTTCAGCTTGTTTGAAAAAATTGGGCATAAAAAATGTTTTACGCCAAATTTGTTTAAACAAGCTGAAACAGTTATACCTGATGGACCAGCTCCAACCACAACAACTTCAACTTCTTCCTTTGAAAAATTAACCAAAATTAATTTAGTCACTACTTGAGAATTTCAACATCAAACCAAAATTCTAAAGTTGTATTGAATTAGCCTTATTCAATAATAAAGAGACGAAATATAATAATTCTTAAGGTAGCTCACGTGAATTTAACATGCGCCGCTAGTGGCTGCTATGGCTAGAGGTTATGGAAGAGGTCGAGGAAGACTTCATATACAACCTAACTTTGTGATACACAGTTCTATACCTTTGATGAACCACGATGATAAGGGAAAACAAATCAGCCCGACACTACCCACTAACGTTAACATCACCCATGACGATAAATCCTTGAGGAGGGTACAACTAAGCTACATCCCGCTAGTTGAATCGATGCATAGTGATTGTAACTCAGTCTTGAAGAACAGTGGTACCCATATCTGCAACAAGAGGATCTTAATCTCCACTTACTAACAACATTGCAGGTGTTGGGGTTAATGATCCACAAAAATATGCTACTTAGACCTCCTTATTCACTAATAATAGAGCAACAACAAATGGTTTCTCTCTCAAGTATATGCCTCTAGAAATTTTTAACGGGCAACTAGTGGTATAAATAATCCAAGAGGTGCGTGATAGAGAAGTAACAAAGTGGAAACCAACTCTAGATGCCTATTTTAGAGGAGAAATGCCAGGGTATAATGCTATTATGAGATACATTAGGCAATTCTGGACATGTGCTGCGGATCCAGAGCTTTGCTACCATGAAAAGGGATTCTAGGTAATCAGATTCCAATCCACTGAAGATTTGAATGAGGTACTCTTTTTTGGTCCATACACAATGAATAATAAGCATATTACCATAAAAACTTGGACTCAGGATTCTTATTTCAGCAAATAATTTCCTACATTGATTCCCTTATGGATTAAATTTCCAGATTCGCCAGTATCGTTTTGGGGGAGAGAATCATTAAGTAGAATAGCAAGTGTGGTGGGTATTCCTGTTTTGGCTGATGAGTGCACAACAAAACAAACTAGAATCTCCTTCGCAAGGATGCTCATAGAAGTCAATATCACTAAAACCTTGCCGGAGAGATAATAGTTTTGGATCCCAATGGTAATCAATTTGAGGATCAAGTAGTGTATGAATGGCGCCCTAACTTTTGTACTGTATACTTTGTTGTTGGATACTCCAACCATCTACAGGATATAAAAGCTCTAGTAGCAAAATAAAGAAAGAGACCTGAGTCAGGGAAGATTGAGAAAACATGGAATACTAAAGGTATCATTCCCTCTGAGATCATCACAAAAGATCAAAATGAGGTTACTAGCACATATGCTCAACACCCCAAAACTTCATGTGACAAAATAAATATTGAAGTCATAGCTCTTATGATCCTTAAGGAACTTTTATAGATCTGGTACTAACACTCCTCCCAGAAAGCAAATTCAGGAAGCTCTAAAAACTGGTCTAGTGTATGATCTTATTAAGTTCCCAACATTAAGCACTATACCACAGAGAAAAGGTGTAGTAGTGATCAGAGAGATACATGTGGTAACAACAAACACCCTCCTAATAAAGAAGACCTGACTAAATCTCCTCAATGAATAGGATGATCTGGAATGTGTGAGGTATTAATAAATGGCACAATCAAAAAGGAGTTGAAGCATTATTTTAAGAATAATCATATTAATCTTGGACGATTGGTGGAAACGAGAGTTAAAGAACACGACTCAATGAATAAAGCTAATCATATCATTCCTAACTTGAACACCCTACGTAAATATCAGGATGTAGTTAATGGTAGGATTTGGATAGTTTCGGATCCAAATTGATACATGATTACTCACGTATGCTCTACTTCCCAAATTATACTTTGTCACATTACTACCACTACTAGTGATCTTTAGTGTCTCTTTTAATATCATGTATGGATTCAACACTACAAAAAAGAGAAAATCCTTTTGGGATAACTTAATAGAGATTAGCCAAGGTGTCTCACAACCATGGATAAAAGAAGGTGATTCTAATGGTATACTTCACCAGAATAATAGAATATATGGGGTTTTGTCACATCTGTAGAGATCAGAGATTTCACTGAGTGCATCCAAGATATACAGATGCATGAACTACCTTGGAGGTGAGATTATTATACATGGAGCAATAAACAACTAGGAATAAATAGAATCTATAGCAGAATTTATAGAGTATTTAGGAACTGAGATTTGATGATCCAATGGGGACATGTAATCACTACGCATGATCTTCCTAATACCTCTGATCATTCTCCCATCCTGCTCAAAGTCGAAAGTGTTATATGGAGGGTAAAAACTTCCTTTATATTCTTTAATATTTGGAGTGATCATTAAACATTTGATAATATTATAGCATCAGTCCAGAATAAACAGAGTCCAAAAGGGAAGATGGCAAAAGTGTGGGAAAAACTCAAATCTCTAAAGCCCATGCTTAAAAGACTGAATAAGGAAGAATTCTTGAATATTACAGATAAGATCACCAAAACCAGAATGGATATTGCCCAGGTCCAAAGCTAGAATGTGTATTGCCCGGGTCCAAAGCCAGATAGTTTCACAATGCTCATATGATCTACTACATAAAGAAAAATAATATCTGCATGACATTGAAAGATGAATTAATACTAAAGAAAGTGCCCTATGACAGAAATCAAGATCCCACTGCATAAAGCTGGGAGATGCCGACAATAAAAACTTTTATGCATTGATGAAGTAGAGGAATACCAGGAAACAAATACATGAGCTTAAATCTATCACAACGGTTAAGCTGACTGATCTGGACAACATAAAAAAATAGGTTATGGACTTCTACAAAGGACTTATGGGAACAACCAAACCAATTCTTCCTAGTGTCAACATACATGCAATGCAAAAGGGTCCCACTGTTTCTCATGCTCAAGGAGTAGAGTTATGAAAAAAATGTCACTTAAAAGGAAGTATATAAAGCACAAAAAGCAATAGGAGATGATAAAGCTCCTTGAGTAGATTGATACAATGTATATTTATTTAAAAAATCATGGAGAACGATTAAATAGGATATTTGTGATGCAGTAATGGATTTTTTCAATCAGGGAAATTATATAGACCTATTGATTGTACTATGATAAGCCTGATTCCCAAGAATGTTGCACAAAATAATATCAATGATTATCAGCCAATTGCCTACTGCTCTACCCTTTACAAGATGATTGCCAAGATTATTGCTACAAGGTTTAAGCAAGTTATACCTACCATATTATGTGAAGCACAATCTGGATTTGATCCTGGTAGGAAAATAGCTAACAACATAATTTTGGCCAATGAACTATTGAGAGCCTATGCTAGAAATCATATCTCACCCAGGTGGATGATCAAAATTGATCTACATAAAGCATATGATTCGGTAGAGTGGAGCTATGTGAAACAGATGTTGGAAGGGCTTTGCTTTCCTACTAGATTCATTCAATGTATTTTAGAGTGTGTGCAAACTGTTCATTATTCAATCATAGTAAATGGTGAGCCTACTGAACCTTTTGATGCTTCTAAGGAAGTTAGATAAGGAGACCATATATCTCCCTATTTGTTTGCTATTGCTATGGAGTATTTGACCATATGTCTAGGTAATTTCAAAGCAAATAGAGAGTACAAGTATCATCCCAAGTGCTCCAAACTTTGTATTACTCACCTATGTTTTGCAGATGATATTTTATTCTTTTCAAGAGGTGATCAACCTTCTATTGCCTCCTTATACCAAGCAAACATTGGTAAAGGCTCTTTCTACATTGATGGCATCAATGAGAAAATACAAGAGAACTTACTACTGCGGTTTGGTTTTACCCTTGGGGAATTACTATTCAAATATCTAGGTATACCACTATCCACCAAGAAGATGTCTGTTGGCCAATGGGCTCCTCTTATTGATAGAATTATAGCAAGAATCTCTTCTTGGACTGCAAAAAAACTTTCTTATATAGGTAGAACACAACTAGTTTGGCTCAAGTTTTTGTGATTCCCTCTAAGATCATAACGCTTATTGAGGCCTACTGTAGAAGTTACATCTGGTCAGTAACCAACACTATTACAAAAAGGGCCATAATAGCATGAAACAAGATGTGCCTTCCCAAGTCAGCAGGTAGACTAAATCTTATTAACCTAAAAATATGGAACAAGGAAGGAATAACAAAGACATGTTGGGATCTAGCTCATAAAGCTGATAAGATTTGGATCAGATGTATTCACCATTTTTACATCAAGAGTAATCATATCATATCAGCTCCACTACCACAACAGGCATCTTAGATGGTTAAAAAGATTATAGTAGCCAGGAGTTTATTTGAAAAAACTCAACTACTTTGACATAAAAATGTTACCATCAAGATGATCTACTTATAACTACTGGGGAGAGAGATAGCATTCCTTGGACAGGTATAATGTTTGCAAATGCAGCTAGACCTAAAGCTAGATTCATGCTTTTGTTGCAATTGCAAAATATACTCCTAACTACTGATAGATTAACATCATGGGCATAGACGCTGACCACAAGTGTAAACTTTGTCAAGGAGATTTGGAGTCGAGAGATCACCTTTTTGTATCCTTTCACTTCACTCAAAGCATGTTCAATAGATTACTAAACTGGATGAATGTATCAACATATCAAGAAACAACATTGGAGCAACATTCCTAGTGGATTATTCTAAACACAAAAGGCAAGACACATAATGCTCAGCTCCTCTGATTGGTGTACACTGAATTTTTTCATGCAGTATGGATTGAGAGATATCAGAGAACATTTGAAGACAAACATAAGCATTGGATAGTAGTATCAAAGGAGATAGCTCAGTTGATAAGAAAAATACCTCAGGTTACTATTTTAATTTTTGTTCTGGAATGCTCTCTTGGTGTTCAATGAAGAAAGATATTGTGGCTCAATCAAGAGTTGTAGTACAGTACATTCCAGCTGCATCAGCTGCGAATCAAGCCTTTTTGGATTCAGGAGTTTTTGGCAGATTTATTCTTGGAGCAAAAAAAGAGCACTAAAATCTTTGTTGATAATCAACCTGCAATTTCAATTGCAAATAATCCCTTTTCACACGGAAAGAAATCAAATTTCAATATCAAGCTTTATCTCTTGAGGGAGGTGAAAAAGAATGGAGATATAGACAGTGTACTAAAAGCATAATTTTCAGACTTTTTAAATTTTAACTAAGGCCCTACCTAGAGCATGATTTGAGTTTCATAGAAGAAGACTTGGGGTTGCTGCTCTTGAGTCAAGGAGGAGTGTTGAAAGTGGTTCCTCAAATTCTAGAGATTAGTTCGACCTTATGTTGTATCAGTATACAACTTTAAAATGGGATTAAGTTCAGATAAATAAGAATGTATTGTTTGGTAGAATCTGATTAGTCATTAGCTATATTTTAGGCTTTAGTTATATGATATAAGGTTAACTTATTTTACTCCTTTTCTTTAGCTTTTTAAGTTATGAATCTATGTATTTATATTGCAGTCATTATTTTAATAAACCAACGCAACATAATCTTGTTTTCTTTTCTTTTCTTTCTTTGTTAATATTTGTTATTCTCCTACACTCATCCATCGTGAATTTAACTATAGGTTCCCCATGATTATTTATATTCAATAGTTTTTGTATTGTTTTAGTCAAGATTTGGATTTGTTGTATTGGTTCAGCAACGCTGTATAAGAATATTGAGGATTAGAATTAAGGTTCATCTCTTCCACAACCAAGGGTCAAGGAGAGTACCAAGAAGTCATTAAAGGTTTTATTTCACCATTCATGTTGCCCTTGTGATAGAGAAGCGAGCAACTATTCAGTTTTCTTGATTCGATTCCTGTTGTGAGTATTTGTTGACTTGAAGTGAATCCTAAGTTTATAAGGTGGAATTTTACTCTCTTTGTGGACTTGAAAAATGATTGATAAAGAAGTTTAAAATTGATGAGAAATAAATAAAAAAGAAAAATATGATGCAAGGAGGATTGAAAATGACTATTGTGAATGAGTGCTATTGAACACATTAACTTTACACATGCATCATTTAGATTTCATTCATAATAAGTGCTCTTAATATACATCCATATATTTTTTTGTTTATAAACATATAATGATAGTGGTTAGTAGAATATATACTTTATTTGGATTAATGTATATATTTATATTTTTATCCATAAATTTTATGACTTTATAAGGGCAATTTAGTAATCAAACTTTTAACGGTTTTGCTTCACACTTTTAGTTGAATGCTAGCTCTGGATACGTGCGTTACACCTGAGTCTCATATCTACTATTACAAACTTTTTAAATATTAATTAAATCGGAATGTAATAAACAACAAACACAATGAAAACAAAAGTACAATCGAAACGTAATTTTATATAAAGCTATCACAAACTCAAGATATAAAAAAATAAATAAGAAAATCATCAAGATATGTTTTGCTGGAGTTACTGAGAATGTAGAAGAAAAGACATGATAAAAGCATTTGTTAGAATGATTAATGTAATGCATATTTATATAGTATTCTTCAAAATTTAATGATAAAAACTCCTCATATTCGGTAACTATGTGATTGTCTCTTTTCAATGTCTTATCCATTGAAACAAATATGTTTCAACTTCTACATTAAGTTCAAGAAGGATAAAACGATTGTAGATGGGGGGAAATATGTGATTAAGATAATTAAAAGGTGTAACTAAAAGAATTAAGAGAGTGACTTTTCAGTTTTTTTTTCAAGACGTAGTATGTTAATTTTAAATTTATTGAAAATCTAAAAAGAGCAAGAAAAGAATAAATGATTTTCTTGACCATAGACATATGTCTGTCACATGGACCTCCTAAATATTATTAATTTCAAATTCATTTATTTATATATATTATATATATAAATGAAATATTAATATTGCAATAACTATTTAATATGAAAGCAATTCCAACATATTGAATGAAAGTAATAAGTGAGAATGTATTTGTTTTCTTTTACTTTATTTAATGAAATATTATTATTAATGGATAGGTAAATTTACATTTCAATACCAAAAATTGAAAGATTAGGGCTTAATTGAATAAAAAAATATGACTATTCAACTTTTAAAGGATAATTTGGTAATTCACATTTAATATTTTTTGTTCTCACTTATAATATAACTAGTTTTTTTACATGTGTGTTGCAAGTGATTACCAATTTTAAAAATATATGTTATAGTAAATAGTATTTCTTATTTAAGCAAAGATTTGAATAATAGTCTTAGCAAAAAATAATATTGCAGATTATTTTGTGAATGTATAATGTGGATCGTCATATATATCTCTTATTCAAGCAAACCTATAAACATGGTCAATGAATTTTTTTATTAATTAAATGAAATTATGTTATACATTTATTTCAATTTGATGAGGTTCAATCATGTAATTAGTCTTATTTCACAAATACTACCTTATAGAAAACATTAGTTTTGTATTTTTCTTGTCATCTAACCATATGTGTTTTGCATGTGTATTCTACGATAAATTATTAAGATGTCATATGAACATGTGAAGAGACAACTAAATTTTATATATTCACATATTTTCACATTTGTATTGAGTTATTTATTTAAGAAGAACTCAGAACATTTTAAAATAATATATTTCTAAGTAAGAAGATATCGTTAACTTGATAATACATTTGTGACATATATAATACTTTAATTTAAATACAAATATCTACCCAAATATAAATATATATTTGCTTTAAAGAAAATATTTATCTCATAAAATTAGCTATTAAATAAATAATTAAAATTAAACTAATACAAACTTCAACTGACGTTATTACAAGTCAAATTAACTTTTCTTCGTCTAAAATATTAAAATATTAAGAAATAGTAAATAAGTAAAACAAAAGGGCAATATTTATATAGTCATAACTATTTTGAAGCAAACTTCTTGAGAGTCTAAATCACATAAGTAACATTGATAAATAAAGTCGTTATTTTGTCTTGAGCATCAAAAATAAATCGTGACAATTCTCTAAACTTTGGAAAAAGATATTCAGAACCATGTATCTACAGCACAAGAGAAATTGTTAACAAAAACAAATGAATTTAGACGACATCATGTTAACTTCATATATTGGAATATTAAATACTAATGTATATATTAACCAAAAAAATAAGTATTATATCATCAAAATTATATTATTTTCCTCAAGTACTCAAGGTTATGGAATATACACTCTTAAGATAGAACGACTTACTTCATCAGAATAGTGGTACCTCATATATCGCTAAATATCGAACTCACTCAACTACAATAAATCACACAAAACATTTACAAACTTCAACTGACGTTATTACAAGTCATATGAACTTTTCTTCATCTAAAATACTGAAACATTTAGAAATAGTGAATAAGCAAAACAAAAGGGCAATGTTTATATAGTAATAACTATTTTGAAGCGAACTTCCTGAGTGTCTAAATCACATAAGTAACATTGATAAATAAAGTCATTTTTTTGTCTTGAGTAACAAAAACAAATCATGACAATTCTATGAATTTTGGAAAAAGATACTCACAACCATATATCTACATCACAAGAGAAATTGTTAATAAAAAAGAAATGAATTTAGACTACATCATGTTAACTTCTTATATTGGAGCGTTACATACTAATGTATATATTAACCGGAAAACTAATTATTATATCATCAAAATTATATTATTTTCCTCAAGTACTCGAGGTTATAGAATATACACTCTTAGGATAGAACGACTTACTTCATCAAAATAGTTGTACCTCATATTCCGCTAAACTTCAAACTCACTCAACGACAATAAATCACACAAAAAATTTACAAACTTCAAGTGACGTTATTACAAGTCATATGAACTTTTATTCATCTAAAATACTGAAATATTAAGAAATAATAAATAAGTAAAATAGAAGGGCAATGTTTGTATAGTAATAACTATTTTGAAGAAAACTTCCTGAGAGTCTAAATCACATAAGTAGCATTGATAAATAAAGTCATTCTTATGTCTTGAGCATAAAAAACAAATGGTGACAATTCTATGAATTTTGGAAAAAGATATTCAGAAGCATATATATACATCACAAGAGAAATTGTTAACAAAAACAAATGAATTTAGACTACATCACGTTAATTTCATATATTGAAACATTACATACTAATGTATATATTAAGAAAAGAAATAATTATTATATCATCAAAATTATATTATTTTCCTCAAGTACTCGAGGTTATGGAATATACCCTCTAAGGATAGAAAGACTTACTTCATCAGAATAGTGGTATCTCATATTTCACATAACTTCGTACTCACTCAACGACAATAAATCACACAAAAAATTTAAAATTCAAGAAGAAGTACAGTAAAAGATTAGAAAAAATTGTTGTTGAAAAATGAGAGGAAGTCCCTCTATTTATTGTCAACAAATGGTATTATGAACTAATGTTTTTTGTGTCTTATTTGAAAAATCATGACCTTTCCGAGAAGTTACAACACTTTGGAAAAGTCACAACTTATTGAAAAAGTCACAACTCTTTGAAAAGTCACAACATATTGAAAACGTAACAACTCTTTGGAAAAGTCACAACTCATCAAAAAATCACAACCCTTTGAAAAAAGTCACAACTCATCGGAAATGTTACAACTCATCAAAAAAGTCACAACCAAAGTTAGGGATATTATAGTAATTTAACATTCAAGTATATATCTAGATCACCGGAGAAATTTTTAACAAAAACAAATGAATTTAGACCACATCATGTTAACTTTGTATATTGGAACATTATATACTAATGTATATATCAAGAAAAAATAATTATATATCGTCAAAATTATTTTTCTCAAGTAGTCAAGGTTATGGAATATACCCTCTTAGGATAAAATGACTTACTCAATCAGAATAGTGGTACCTTGTATTCCGCTGCACTTCAAACTCACTCAATGAAAATAAATCACCCAAACAATTTTAAAATGCAAGAAGAAGAAGAGTAGAAGATTAAAAAAAAAATTGGTTGAAAATTGAGAGGAAGCCCCTCTATTTATATTCAACAAAGGGTAATATGAACAAATTTTTTTTGTGACTTATCTGAAAAATTATGACCTTTTCGAGAAGTCACAACCCTTTGAAAAAATCACAACTTATTGAAAAAGTTACAATTCTTTGGAAAAGTCACAACTTATTAAAAATATCACAACTCTTTGTAAAAGTCACAACTCATCGAAAAATCACAACCCTTTAAAAAAGTCACAACACATCGAAAAAATCACTACCCTTTGAAAAAAGTCACAACTTATCGGAAAAGTCACAACTCATCGAAAAAGTCACAACCTAAGTTAAGGATATTATAGTAATTTAACATTCAAGCAATATATATATATATATATATATATATATATAAACTTCAAATTTATATTGCAATAACTATGGAATATGAAAGCAATTCCACCACATTGAATGAACGTAATACGTGAGAATGTATCTATTTCCTTTTGTTTCATTGTAATGAAATATTATTATTAATGGATAGGTAAATTTACTTTTTAATACCAAAAGTTAAAAGATTAGTGCTTAATTGAATACCAAAATCTGACTATTCAACTTTTAAAGGATAATTTGGTAATTCAACGTTTAACATTTTTTGTTCCCACTTATAATATAAAATATGGTATGATTATTATTTGACAGTTTCATTCTTTGAATAATTTCCTTGTTTTATATATGTTGTCTATTCTTTCAGTTGTTCGGGTTAATCAAAGCACAAGTTGGATTGTTCCAGTTAGGTTTAAAGAAAAGTAAAGATTTCAGGAGGTGAAATTTAAGTTTCTTTTGAGCATCTTTGACTAATTACCTTCTAATCCAAAACTTGATTTCCTTGACTGATATTTTGGAAGATGAAATTTAAGACTCTTTTGAGCGTACAATTGACGCAAAATCTTTAATGCACTTTACTAGGAGATGTCTTAAAGTGCTCATTTTTGGTGAATATAGAACAAAAGTTGTTCAAGTGTTACTTTAGGTACTAAATTTTGTACCTATTACACAATGAAAATGACCATTTTTTTAGAAAAGAATCCAATAATAAATATCTAGACATCACCTCAGTAGAACATTTAAATCCTAAGTCCTCTCCGATAGATTAGATTTTCTTTAAAAGAAACGGAATCGGAAACCTCCATCGACATAAAAAGTAGAGGAAACACACTAGTAGTGCTTCTTCTTCGGTTCAAGATTCAAAATTTAGATCTATCGTTCTGCCAAAAGAGCAAAATCTTCTCAAGGCTTCCGATGAAACCCCTCTTGCAATTCAGGGGTGTTTAAGAAAGAATTGGTTTTTGGATCTAGAAATTGCAATGGTCAATATTTCAAAGGAAGACGTTTAAGTGGTTGTAGTTGGAGCTGGTGCATCAAATATAGTTGTTTCAGCTTGTTTGAACAAATTGGGTATAAGAAATGTTTTACGCCCAATTTGTTTAAACAAGCTAAAACAGTTATACATGATGGACCAGCTCCAACCACAACAACTTCAACATCTTCCTTTGCAAAATTAACCAAAATTAATTTAGTCACTACTTGAGAATTTCAACATCAAACCAAAATTCCAAATTTGTTTTGAATTACCACTATTCAATAATAAAGAGAAAAAATAGAATAATTCTTAAGGTAGCTCACGTGAGTTTAACTTACGCCGCTAGTGGCTTCCACAGCTAGAGGTCGTGGAAGAGCTCGAGGAAGACTTCAAAAACAACCTAGTTTTGTGATACACAGTTCTACAGCTTTGATGAACCATGATGATAAGGAAAAACAAATCAGCCCGACACTACCCACTAATGTTAACATCACCCATGACTCTAGTACCTTCTCTGGAAACGATATATCCTTGAGGAGGGTACAACTAAGCTCCATCCCACTAGCTGAATCGATGCATAGTGATTGCAACCTAGTCTTGAAGACCAAAGGAATCAATGGAACACTAGTACCCATATCTGCAATAAAAGAATCTTAATCTCCACCTGCTAACGACATTGTAGGTGTTGGGGTTAACGATCCACAAAAATATGTTACTTGGACCTCCTTATTAACAAATAATAGAGCATCAACCAATGGTTTGTCTCTCAAGTATATCCCTCTAGAAATTCTGAACATGCAACTAGTGGAACAACTAATCCAATAGGTGGTTGATAGAGAAGTAACCAAGTGGAAACATGTAACGACCTATTTCCGTCATTATAGAAAACCCATCGGGGATATATTTTGGGCCCCAAAACTTTTTCATAGTAACTTGGAATTTTCTAACCTAGTCCAGATTTGGATGAAATCGGAGTTAGTATGGTCTAGGGAAATATGGTAACAATTGGGTGATCTAATTATGATTCTGATCACATGAGTAGATAGCTAAGACGTTAAGGAACCCGTACGACTTTATGAAATTGAATTCCGGTGAGTAGAACTCCCGAAATTGTTCTTAGCATGAACAGGTATTTTCTGAGTGTCATGGGACGAAGGTGTGTTGTGAAATGGGGGTTTGGAAATTCTTTATTAAGATCTATGTTCTGTGCAAGCCTCTATGGCGAGAATTTGTGCCGCTAGGGTGGGGCCACTGTAGCAGGGTGAGGACCGATATGGTGGGACAGACGCGACTTAAATCGGAAATAAACCCTAAAAACATTTTATTCTGCACTTTTTAACTTTGAGAGCTAGGAGATGACCCCAGGTGTTTTCTTGACCTTTTTTCATCATTCTTAAGGCTAAAAGTAAGGCTTTAACTCCCAGAATCCATTTTTTTATTCGTAGAATGTAATCTAGAGGGTAATTATCGATGGGGGAGGGTTTTGATCTGGAAATTATGGTGGAAAAAGCCCTAATTGGGATAGTGGGATCATGAGTTTGATCTAGGGTTGATAATGTTGGCTTTATTTCGGGTAATTAGTTATCGTTTATTGATTCTCATGTTATATTGATTATTTGTAGATCAAGAACAAGCAGAACAAATCCGGAAAAGGAAGAATCAAGTTTCTTAGGGGATTCAAGCTTTGTTTGAGGTAGGTGATGGTTGTGATTTCATGTTGTGTGATGTATGTTTGTTCTTGGTTCATTATAATACATGTATGTATGTGAATGTTGCATTATTGATCACACTAATGGTAAATGTGGATAGATGAACGATGAATGTCATGAATCATGACATGATTGTATGATTATGAGAATGTACTTTGTGATTGTGATTGTGGCTTGTTGAATGGATCGGGTGTTGCGTTCCGACACACTAACTTGGATCGATTGCCACGTTTCGACATAAACATGGGATTAGTTGCCATGTTTCGACAAAACACTGTTTCAGATACCACGTACCGGTACACTATCAATTTGGGTGTGGGTTCCATGAGAGGACCATTGGCTTGACATAACTTTGTAATTGAGAATTGTGAACTTGATCGTTGTGCATATATGATGTTGATATTGTATATGTTCGGTATGCATGTGTTTATTATGTTGTAATACCTTATGTATGTTGCACTTAGTGGGATAGTCGTGTGATCCTACTAGTACATTCTGGTTGTATACTGATACTGCACTTGCTCTTTCTTTGTTGAGTACAGGGCAACTTCCGGCAGCTATTGACAGACCTTGCTTAAAAGATCAGTGATCGTTTAGAATCCAAGGGTGAACCAGTTCTTCCGGGCTGCCATGAGTTTCCTTTCTGTTTATGTCCACATTTTTGGACTTAGACTAGTTCCTTAGATTTCTTATGTTTAGTGTGGGGTTGTACCCCTTCTTATTTAGACTTATGGTTCTTGTTAGAGTATTGGTACATTGACTTTCAAGTTCTAGGTATTACTTCCGTATTTGTTTTGGTTGTTAGACTTTTGTTTGGAGTTTATGGGAACTCCCTATTTCTTTTCTTAGCATTTAAACCTGCTTTCCTAACTTTAAATGCCTTAGTTTTGATCAAGTTGTGTAGTTCCTTGGTTAGCTAATTAGTATTAATGGTTCTCCCACCGGATGTTTAGTGAGTAATGTTCAAATATACTTCTTGAAAAGAAATATAAACGATCGTATGCAATATATTTACCCAACTATGAGTCGGGGTCGATCTCACAGAGAATATGGAAGAATATTTTCCATAGCAAATATTTAACTCGATAGTCGTTATTTAAAAATGGGGAGATTTAAATTGAAACAAAAATAAAAAGAATAAAAATAACGTTGAACTAAGTATTTATTTATATTTAGATTATTAGAAATAACTAGGAATGTGTTCCTCATGATTTCATAAAGTAGCAAGAATATTGTAATAGTGATCTATTTCAATTTTTTGCATGCAAGGTTGGAAAGTTAGGTATCCCTAAGTGATTGGTCCACCAAATAGGGAATTTTACTACGCACCTTGGTCTGGCTATGAGTGTATACTTTACTAACCGTTACCTTTACCTCAGATTAGATATCACATCAATGTATGACTTAGTTTTCACCCTCGCACCAAATGACAGTAGACTATTAGATAACATCCATTAATTCTTTGTTGTTTAATCATTTTCTCATTCATTACCTCCTTGGTCCAGCAAGTAGGACGAGGCTAGTTCTAACGTTGGCCACCGTTAAAATGAATTCCAAACGAAAGGATTATCAATACATGCATAAAAATCATTCATCCAAGAATCACTTTGTACATAAACTTACTTTAATAATTCATCATGGTTTCCACAACCCTAGTTATGAAATTTAGCTACTCATTATTTCAAAAAACACAATTAAAATTTATTAAAATAAATATGCTTGTGTTAATTATAAAAATTCAAGAACAATAGTTAAATTATCTTTTACTAATCACGAATACAAATAAATAATAAAGGAGAAGAAATAATAAACTACAATTCTCCGGCCTCCACGGTGGCTCTTCTAAAGTTCCTAAGCTATAAGAAATTTATATTGTGTATTGTTTCTTGGTTCTTAGCTCTATTTATAGATATAGAAACACTAAATAAAATAATTGAGTTCAAGACAAATTAGAAAATCAAAACCCAATTAAATTGGATTTCCACTTACGCGTGATTTCTGGAATTTCCACGGCCGCCTTCCATAATAAGAATTGGTCTCTTGAAGGCTGCCACGTGGCTACAGTTTTATTTGAGAATGGCAGCTCTTTAATTTGTTTTTACTCCAAACTTTTTCATTTTTTCACCAATTTAATCCTACAAATAAAATATATTATTTAGCACAGTTCATAAAATTCACGCTCAAAAAGAATAATTAACAGATTAAATATGAGGCAAATAATGATTAAATATATATAATTTTAGCCTCACATCAACACCCACACTTAAACTTTTGCTCGTCCTCGAGCAAACATTAGAGCTCATCTAAAAAAATCTTACTAGGAATGTCATCACTTTGGTTAATACAAACAATTAGGCCATATACCAATTTCAAAACATCAAGTAGACTTCTCAATAATCATGCAAGACATCCAAATCAACAACAAACCTCTTACCTCCTAACCTCAAGGAAGGACTTTGAACTCATCAAATTTAAATTTACTCACCTACTCTCATCAAAGAAAGCTGATAAAATCATCTATCTATCATGAAACAAGTGCACTCACTAGAAGAAATAGTCCACACACTCAATTCAAAAGATTGAATATAAATTAAGGACTAAGCATCAAAGAACAACTCTCTCACTCACAAAAGAATTCACATGTATGCTTGCCCATTATGTACATCTCCACTAACTAAGCATGCTTGAATAGAATCAAATAGGACTTTAACGGGTTGTAATGTAGGATAAGGGACGGGTAGAAAAACTATATAATAGTGACTTACACTTCCTTAAGAACTTTGCACTTCAAGACTTTATCACCCATTATTTTCTTCTCTTTATTTTCAGCCATCTCTTCAACAATTATTTCACAAGAATTGTTCATCATCACAAGAATGCTTCAATCTTTTTTTTAAAAGGTTTTGCACTAGCCACCCTCAACACAAGGCTTTGAGGCTAAAGTGAGGTACACTATATCCTTGGTAGGTCCAGTCCCAAAACAGAGTTTTCACACTTTTTTTTATTCTTCACACATCAAGCATTTTCACCCTTTTTCCACTTCTACCAATGTTTTCAAATTTTCTTCTCAACATAGTGCATTAAGGATTACATTAGGATCGAATACTTATGATATCAATAGAAAGGGATTCAGCTCAATCATGCGGTTTAAAGAAAAATGAAGGCTGACAGGCTCAATGAGGCTTTACTAGTGATATAATATCTGAAAAGACTAAATTTACAAGACAAGTCAAAGAAAGCGTATTATCATCTCCTTAATAAAGCAATAATTTTTATTTCACTTCAATAACATGCAGGGAAAGTTCTAGACTAAGATGCAAAACATGGGATATATGCAAACAACCTCACCACTCATGGCACAAGTCTCAATCAAGATGAATCAATTGTACTTTTATGATGGACAAGATCATTACAACCTATAAAATAAGAATAAGTTATATACAGAGTCACAACCATGAGCCTAGGTGTCAAAAAGTCTATTTTTAAATTTTATTCTCAAGCACTCAAATAAAAGTGTTACTCATCTCAGGCCTAAATTGTTAGTATCAAACAAGTCAAAAATATTTTTTTTTCTTTCTTTTCTCCAAAAAATAATAACTAATAAAATTAAAAAATTACTCTAATTAAAAAAAATTACTTGGTTCAAAGGGTGCCCCCTCAGAAAAGAATCGAGGCCATAAGAAAAAACAAGGGGTGGATGAGATATGCCGCTAAAACTACAATAAAAAGAACGGAAAAGGGCCGAAAATACACTAGAAGTATTGGAAATGCTACAAAACTACACTCCCTTCACCTATTAGCTCAAAAATACCCTTTTCATCCACCTATTGGTTGCAAAATACCCTTGTCATCCACATTTGGGTTCAAAATTGACCACTTATTTAACGGTTTTAAATTTAAACTATTTAAATATTTTTAAAAATACTTGATGAGTCCACGATATGGACTCTTTTAGGGATTTATTTTGATAAATTTAGTGTCCTCAAATGCATGATTTGTCTCAATAACTGATGAAAATCCTTGAGTTTCAGGTATTTGGAGTTAGAGACAAAGCATGGACACTATTGGGCAAAAAGGAACAAAGCAAGCTAAAGAAATGAAGAAATGAAGACCTGATGATCGATGATGTCATTCGGTAAATCGCCAAATCGCCAATGTCATTCGGCGAATCGCCAAATCACCAAGATACAACTTTAAGTTACAGAATGTAGGAACTAAAATGGGGGTGAATTTGGTGAGCATCAACTATATTTGGCGTATCACATATCTAGTCGGCGAAGGACAACCTGGTCGTCAAAAGTACTAATGAAGATTCCATAAATAGCCGATGGGCGAGATGGAAGAATAAAGGGTGAATCACGAAGTAATTCAATGATCCCGACCTATATCGCCTAAGTCACAGTAGCCAGACCAAGAAAAAGTGAAAAATGAAGGCAAGATGAAGAGCAATCGGCTATTCACCGATCCGTCAGCGATACCCGACTTACTTCACCGAGTAGTCATGAGCAGTGACACTTCAGACTTGTTTAAATTAGTTTTGGCTAGAGAGAGAAAGGCATTTAGAAAGGGAGGAAGGAATTACTTAGAGAGAAAACACTATCAAAGGGTAGGGGAGTGATTCTTAGCAAGATTTGGAGAGAGATTTTGTAAGAAAGGAGATTATCAATTGATCTTCATTTTTAATTTGCATTTTGTACCCAACTATGGGAGTGATAATTGATTTTGATTTTTCCATTTTTGAGATGAGTGGCTAAAACCCTTTACTTGGGGTTTTGATCATGAAGCCAATTGTTGAACTTACATTGTGGGTGTTTGTTATTTGCAAATAATGGTGTTAATTTGAAGTGGGTCTAAGTTGTTGTTCTGTTTCAAGGTTGAATTGCACGACTTCGTGTGTCAATTTTAGTGTTGTGCACTTGTCGAGAGAGAGGTGTGGAACTTAAGTAACAATCTTAGCATCCTTAGTAGTGGGTTTCCTTGGTTTCAGCTCGAAAGAGTGAAACAAGTGATCCATCCTTTGTATTCAGCTCGAAAGAGTGAATTTCATGGGGGAAAAGAGTTGGTCTTCTTTCAATTGGTGTTGAAGTTTGAGAGAATTCAACATAGAAAAGGTAATTATTCGAAAGAAAGTTACTTTATATATAGTTCATCCTACACACTAGAAATTATCCTATTATGAGCAATAACATTTATCCACTTCGTTGAGATTCAATAATTGGCTGATCAATTCCCCAAGCTTTACTCTAATATTTGATTGTTTGTGTTCAAGTGTAAATTTGGGATTGATAGGCTAAACCTGAATGTTGGGATTTGAGAATTAATTGTGCAAGAATTGTTTGATTGAAGAGGTTGTCATTGTACTTTGGTTATTGAAATTGAAGAAAGTACTACTCCCTGTGGGATCAACCCCAACTCATGTAGTTGGGTTATTATACTGACGAACGATCGTTGGCATTTAGTATTGGATGAAATGCCTTGATACGTCAATCAAATGGCGCCGCTACCGAGGAGTAGTGTTACTTATAATTCTTTGATTGAAGATTTGACACTCTCAAATTCATTGGCAGTAGTTGAAGTAATTTTGGTTGCTTTGTGTAAGTATTGGTTGGACTACGTAGAAGTGAACATGAGTGAGGAAGGTATGAATGATAGCCAAGCAGGTCATCGAGAGGGTATAAACGACGTCAATAGTGTCTACAACCCACCTCAATCGGGTGGGATGGGTGCAATTTACATCCAACAGACTGATGAGAATGCAATGTTTGAAGTCACTAGCACAACACTTCATCTTCTCCAAAAGAGGGGATTATATGAAGGGCTAGATCACGAAGATCCGCATGAGCATGTGAGAAACTTTACAGAGGTTTGCAGCCCTTTTTCATTCAATAATGTTTCTCAAGAGTCAATTCGGTTGCGGTTATTTCCAAGGTCCTTAACAGGAGAAGCTAATAAGTGGTTAGCCACGTTACCAAACAATTCCATCACATCATGGGAGGAGCTGGTTATAGCATTTAACATAAGAGTTTTTCCTCCATCAAGGATGATGAAACTTAGAGGCGAAATTCAAAGTTTCAAGCGACGGGAGGGGGAACCCATCCATGAAACGTGGGTGAGATTCAAGAAGCTCCTACTTAAATGCCCAACTCATGGGCTACCAAACGATTTGTTACTTCAATATTTCTACCGAAGTCTAGATTCGGTTAATAAAAGAGTGGCTCATCAATTGGTACGAGGAGGAATAATGTTACAACCATTTGAGGTAGCTTCATTTCTTCTGGATGACATGACTAGGATAAACCAAGCATGGTACACCCAAGAGGATCAAGTCTCTCCATTTCATTTTTGATTAACGTAAGAGAAACTTGATAAAGAGAGAGAGAGGGATGAGAACATCAAGATGATGTTGACCCAAATGGAAGTTCTACAAGAGCACATGAAGGGGACATGTGGAGTGTTTAGAGTTGAGGAGGGTTCTTCTCCCGGTTACTCAAGGCCGGGGGAGAATCAAGGTTGGAACTCCAAGAGGTACGAGGAGGGTTTCCACCCACGCTATCTACATCGAGGCGAAAATCAAGGTTGGAACTATCATAAGGGAAAAAAACAAAGGAGATACTATCAAGATTGGGCTGAGAAAAATGATTATTGGAGAAGGGAAGATGATTATGAGGAGCTCATTCAAGTGAAAGCCCAAAATCAAAAGGGTGTGCAAGCAGTCCTTGGGTGAATGACTTGTTGTCACGCATACTTGACAAAGTTAAAGGTTCGGATGATTTGTTGAAAGGGATGAATGATGACTTTTCATCATTGAACAGTAAAGTGAACTCTCATGCCGACGCCATCAAGAAACTTGGAGGACAACTGAGTTTATTATCAACTCAGGTGAAACCAAAGATAACAAAGGAATGTCACGATAGAGGGTTGGCTGTAGTTACTCATAGCGGAAAGGTGGCAATAGGTAATGTGATGGGAAATGAAGATGCTCAAAAGCATGAAGAAGGTGAAGGCATAGAGGAACAAGAGTTGCTTATTCATCAAAACCTTGCCAAAGAACCACAAAAAGAAGTGGACCAACACGTTCAAATTCCAAAAGTCATGCAACCTTTACCCAAAATACCTCCACCATTTCCTCAATGATTAAAGAATAAAAATGAAGATGAGAAGTACAAGAAGTTCTTGTCAGTGTTCAAGACACTATCAATCAACCTCCCCCTTATGGAAGCATTATTGGAAATGTCGGGATACGCCAAGTTCATGAAAGAGTTGGTCACGAAGAAGAGGAGTTTGGATTTTGAGACAATTGAAGTTTCCCATAATTGCAATGCAATTATGACTAAGAAGCTAATCAAAAAGAGGGAAGATCCTGGGGCATTCACCATTCCGTGCACCATAGGCATGCTCCAATTTGCTAATGCTTTATGTGACCTAGGAGCAAACATCAACTTAATGCCCTATGCAATATACAAACAACTTGGATTGGGTGAACCGAAAGCAACTACAATGAGACTATTGATGGCAGACCGTTCAATCAAGCATCTCGTGGGGATACTTTATGACATCTTGGTGAAGGTCAATCGGTTCATTTTTCTGGCTAATTTTGTTATTTTGGATTGTTAAATAGATGTTGAGATTCCCATTATTTTGGGAAGGCCATTCTTAGCAACTGGGAGAGCATTGGTGGATGTTGAAAGTGGAGAATTGATTTTTCGGGTGAACAAAGATGAGATAACTTTCAATATTTGCAAATCCATGAAACACCCAAGTGACATTCATGTGGTGTCTACTGATGATTTTATCTATGAGACGGCAGCTAGTGTAAGCCACTTGATATGCATGAATGAACCCCTTGAAGCCGTACTTGCTAATTATGATGAATCAGAAATCCAGGACTATGAGGAAGTAGTAGCTGCTTTGGCAGGTTTAGGAGGGTATTCAAAGACTCCGGTCAAGTTGGATATTGACCTAAAGAATAGGGAGAGTCCTCCCGCAAATCCATCAACAGAAGAACCACCTAATCTAGAATTGAAAGCCCACTTCCCTCTCATCTCTGATATGCTTTCTTGGGTGCATATAACACTTTGCCGATGATCGTTGCAGCTGACTTTCTTGCATGGCAGGTGAAATTGCTCCTTGAAGTGTTACGAAAACATATAAAAGCTAAAGGATGGACCATCGCTGATATAGTGGGCATCCCTCCCGGTGTTTTTACTCACAAAAGCAAGCTTGATAATAAGTGCAAGCCTAGTGTTGAGCATTAGCAAAGATTGAACCCACCAATTGAAGAAGTGGTAAAAAAGGAGATCATCAAGTGGTTGGAAGCAAGTGTGATCTACCCCGTTGCAAATAGCAAACGGGTAAGTCCAGTGCAATGTGTACAGAAAAAAAGAGGTATCACCGTAGTCCCAAATGAAAAGGGGGAACTAGTGCCGACAAGGCTGGTGACCGGGTGTAGAGTATGCATGGATTATCGAAAATTAAATTCCTCGACTGAAAAAGATCATTTTCTTATGCCTTTCATGGATCAAATGCTTGACATGCTATCAGAGAGGGGTTGGTATTGCTTTTTAGATGGGTATTCCGGTTACAACCAAATATCCATCGCATCGGAAGACCAAGAGAAAACCACCTTCACATGTCCCTATGGAACATTTGTTTCACGCCCCAAACTTGAGGGGCGCAACTGGCTCCTCATGCCAAAACTCATGCCCGAGCCGACCCTGCTGAACTATTTGCTACTAGCGCATGGCAGCCACACACAATCAAGAAAATAAACAAGTATATCTCGGCTTAAAACTAAGTCATCGGCCGGCAAGGCCCCTGTTAACTGATCTATAAAAGAAACAGCTACTCCCAGGGAGATCATATAAGTAAATAGCCAATTAGCACAGAAGTCCTGATTGGGCCGTCGAGGCCACTATGATATATATACCAAAACTAAAAGCAGGTATATATCAATACAATACATCAAATAGCTCACAAGCTTCAGCAAACCAACAACATAGGCCAGTATGGCCATAACGTAGCTATACACCCCACGCACTAGTCTGCAAGCCTCTAAGAGTAGTAAAGATTAGTGGGACAGGGCCCCAGCCTACCAATAAAGATATATACAACAAAAGGTAACAGACCTCACAACTCTGCTAGCTTCGGAGGAAAGGAGCTAGCCAACCGGATAAAAGTCAATCCTGTTGCTGAGGAGGTCTACTCAGTCATCTGTCAGGACCTGCATGCATGAATGTAGAGGCCCCAAGGCAATGGGGCGTCAGTACAAAATAATGTACAGAGTATGAAAGGTAATAGACTATGATAAGGTATCGTGATATACTGGAATAATCTGATAAATAAATCAAGGATAAGATAAGTGTACTGACCTGCTCCTAAATCTAAACTTATCTGAAATAATAAAAACAACAACCTAACCAAGCCCCCATAAGCTCGGCAGGTACAAATAGCACACAAGACCACCTAAGCCCGAAAGGTGCCAATCAACCTATATACCCCTATCGGTAGTCCCCAAGTCCCGTAGCCAGTCATATAGCCCTCTTAGGCATTAATATAGCCCCGTAGGTAGTAAATATCTCTCTTAGGCATCAACATAGCTTATAGACAACTCATAGCCCTCTTAGGCAACAACATGGCCCTGTAGGAAGCACATAGCCTTTTTAGGCGTCAATATAGCCCTATAGGCAACTCATAGCGCTTCTAGGCATAAATATAGCCCCGTAGGCAACTCATAGCCCTTTTTAGGCATCCATATAGCAATATAGGCAGAACATAGACCTTTTAGTCATAGATCACATTCCTTCAGCTAACCACAATAGCCCCAAGGGCAACAATAACAATACAATCGCTAAAAGCGAGCAATTTAGTTATAAGAAACCTATACAAATAGCCTCTAAGTCGTGTCCAACATAGGGACACTACTAACTGAATAAGAATCCCGACAAGGGAGGATTATATCAACTCGAGTAGCCAACAATCAACAATCACGACTACAAGTATATCAAGGATAACAACCCAAATTCATTGCTTCTAAGTTTTAAGGAAACATGTCGTAAGTAGGGAATAGCCTTAACATACCTTTTTTGCTGAATTCACGTATCGTAATAACTTTAATCACAACCCCCCTGATACTACAACAAGGCAGGATCATAATCAACACAAAATAATAGAAGATACAATGAAAATCCGATAAAAAGATATGTATTTCCGTTGCAAATTTCTATTTGCGACCTATCAAAGCTAGAGTCGATGAAAGAAGGGTCTTACCTTGATTATAAGTTTGTAATACACCTCAAAACTTTAAAATATGCCCAAACCCCTGTTGTCCACACACCAAAGTATGATATGCTAGAAAATCTATAAAACAAATCATACCATGTTGACGAGCTCAACGCGTAGAACAACTTTTGTCAAGGACTTAAGTCACGAAAATCAGTAACTTGGCTTGTCCTAGAAGTGGGTTTTGTAGGTTTTCTGAGTTTTCTGGTTCTTCACTAAGGAAAATGAAGAAAATTCGAAGAAGATGAAATATATAAAGTTCCATGACCTAGGGGACCCACCTCACCTGCATGCACAGTCTTACAAAAATGCGAATATCTCTCCATTCTGAAGTCGAATGAACAAACGGGTTGATGCGTTGAAAACTAGACTCGTAGACCTTCGATTTCATAGGTCGCAGGGACCATAACTCTAAATATCTTGGGAGAAAATGTCCGAGACATTTAACCCAAATTTCAGACAAATCTTTAAAAAGGAATTTACGGTAACTTTCGCCAACTTTTATTTTTCCACTTACCTAACTTCAAAACTTGAGATACAACACTTAAACACTTAAAATATCACATAAAACAGAATACTTAATTTATTACCCACCCTCCTGGTCTTTCCACGAAGATACGAGTCAATTTATACGTTTCAAAAAGTTGAGGTGTTACATTCATCCCCCCTTAGAAACATTCATCCTCGAATGAAAAATCTGAGTCATGCGGTTTAATCCTTAGGAGTTGCCAAAATTTAGGCAGTGTATCCTTTGTAGATGTCACTATCCAAGAACCTGAAATGCAAAATTTCAAACCTAGGCATCTTACATGATGACATAAATAGCTAAGAACTATAGCTCCAGCATAATAATGCGAGCAGATCTACAACGATAACCACAATAATAATAAGCAATAGTATATATATAAAAAAAAAAAAAAATAGGTATCTTACCTTACTGCCCTAATATAAACTGATATGCCATCACCCTAGTGTATGAAACAAGTGAAGATATATGGACCTCATGTCATCCTCAGCTTCCCAGGTCACCTCTTCTCTATTCTTGTTTCTCCACAATACTTTAACCGAAGCCACCTCTTTGGTCCTCAATTTATGGACATGTCGATCTAAAATGGCAACTGGAGTTTCCTCGTAGGACAACTCCTCTGTGATTTAAACATCCTCAACTGGGAAAAACCGAGAAGGGTCTCCTACGCACTTCTGTAGCATCGATACATGGAAAACTAGATGAACAGATTTTATCCCCGAAGGCAATTCATACTCATAAGCCACTCGTCCTACCCTTTGAAGGATCCGGTATGGCCCAATGAATCTTGGACTAAGCTTTCCCTTTTTGCCAAATCGCATAACACCCTTCATAGGCGAGACTTTTAAGAATACCTAGTCATCGAAAAAAAACTCTAACTCCCTTCATCACACATCTGAGTATGACTTCTGTCGGCTTTGAGCTGTTAGCAACCTCTACCGAATTAGCTTAACTTGCTCCACTGTCTGTTGTACTAAGTCGGGTCCAATCAACCCTAACTCACCTACCTCAAACCATCCAATGGGGGATCTACATTTTCGCCCATACAAAGCCTCATATGGTGCCATCCCGATGATATTATGATAACTATTATTGTATGCGAACTCTATAAGAGGCAAGTGGTCATCCCAACTTCCCTTGAAGTCTAGCGCGCACGCCCGTAACATATCTTTGAGTGTCAAAATTGTGCGCTCAACCTGGCCATCTATCTGAGGGTGAAAGGATGTACTAAGATTAACCTGTGTCCCCAGTCCTTTCTGGAAGGACTTCCAGAAGTTGGCAGTGAATTGTGCTCCTCTATCAGAGATAATAGATACTGGGACACCGTGTAGCCTAACAATCTCCTTTATATAGAGCCCTGCATAGTCTTCGGCCGTAAAAGTAGCCCTGACTGGTAAGAAGTGGGCTGATTTAGTTAGTCTATCAAAAATTACCCAAATAAAGTCAAACTTATAACGCGATCTAGGTAACCCTGTTATAAAATCCATATTAATTGCTTCCCACTTCCACAAAGGAATGACTATCTCCTGAACTAGCCTAACAGGCTTTTGGTGCTCAACCTTCACCTGTTGGCAGTTAGGACACTGTGCCACAAACTCAACAATGTCCTTCTTCATCCCATGCCACCAATATATCTCCTTGATATCATGGTACATTTTCATCGAACCAAGGTGAATAGAATAACGGGAATGATGTGCCTCTTCCATAATTCGATGCGGAAGCCCTGCAACATTTGGAACTTACAATCGACCACTATAACTAAGGACTCCATCTCCTACTATATCAAATGCTAAAGTCTGTTGATTCTGAGCCTTGGCTCTGAGCTACTCTAAGCTAGGATCCTCTTGTTGCCGTGATTTTACTTCTACAACTAGAGATGATACGACTATGTCCTGAATTGTTATACCACTATCTTCTTCCTCTAACAATCTGACTCCTAAGCTAGCTAACTGATAAAGCTCTCGCATTAGCTCATGCTTCTCAACATCTAAATATGATAAACTACCCATAGATCTTCGACTGAGGGCATCAGCTACCACATTTGCCTTTCCTGGATGATATAAAATGTCCACGTCGTAGTCTTTCAGTAACTCAAGCCATCGACATTGTCGCAGATTTAACTCCTTCTGTCTAAACATAATTGAAGGCTTTTATGATCTGTGAAGATGTCAACATGAACGCCATACAAATAGTGTCTCCAGATCTTTAGCTCATGCACAAGTGTAGCCAACTCTAAATCGTGGGTCGGATGGTTCTTTTCATGCTTTCTCAACTGCCTTGAAGCACATGCGATAACCTTACCATGTTGCATTAGACACATCCCAACCCAACACCAGAAGTATCACAATACACCTTATAGCCTTCTGAATCGTCTGGCAATGCAAGAACTGGTGCTGATGTCAACTTGTCCTTCATCTCGTGGAAACTATGCTCGCAAGCCTCAGTCCACTGGAACTTAGCCACTTTTTGAGTCAGCTTCGTTAATGGGGATGAAATTGAAGAAAACCCCTCTACAAACCTTCTGTAGTACCCAGCTAACCCTAAGAAACTACGAACCTCAGTCGGAGTCTTTACGGCTCAATCTTTTGTGTATCAACCGCAATGCCTGCATTTGTTACAATATGGCCTAAGAAAGCTACAAAGTCCAACCAGAACTCCCACTTAGAAAACTTTGTATAAAGTTCTCGATCTCGAAGAGCCTGAAGGACTGCTCACAGATGATTTGCATGCTCATATTTTGAACGTGAATACACCAAAATATCATCAATAAATACAATAAAAAAAAGTCTAGATATTGCCTGAAGATAATATTCATCAGGTCCATGAACACTGTTGGGGCATTAGTTAATCCAAAAGACATTACCAAGAACTCAAACTATCCATATCTAGTTCTAAAAGTTGTCTTTGGAACATCTTTCTCCCGAACTCATATCTGGTGGTACCCTGATCTTAAATCAATCTTTGAGAAACACTTAGCACCTTGTAACTGATCAAATAAGTCATTTATCCTTGGAAAGGGATACTTATTCTTTATAGTTGCCTTATTCAGCTGTCGGTAATCGATACACATTCTTAGTGAGGCATCTTTCTTCCTTACGAACAACACTGGTGCACTCCATGGTGAAGCACTAGGCCTAATAAAGCCTTTATCTAGCAAATCTTTGAGCTGATCCTTCAACTCCTTTAGCTCAGCAGGAGTCATTCTATAAGGAGGGATAGATATGGGTTGTGTACTTGGTAGCATATCGATAGCAAAATCAATTCCCCATTCTGGAAGGATACCAGGGAGTTCGTCTGGAAATACATCTAGAAACTCATTAACTACCGGAATAGACTGAAGAGTCGGTGGTTCTGCATCTATATCATGAATGTGAACAAGATGATAAATACAACCCTTGGTAATCATCCTCCTTGCCTTAAGATAGGAAATAAACCTACCTTTCGGCGTTGTTGTATCGTCTTTCCATTCCCAAACTGCCTCTCCTGGAAAGTGGAACCTAACAATCTTTGTCCAGCACTCAACATTAGCATAACAAGACACTAACCCGTCCATACCTATAATGACGTCGAAATTGACCATGTCTAACTCTACGAGATCTACAGAGTTCTAACGGTCGATAATTTCTACCGTGCAACCTCGATAGACTCTCCTGGCAACAATAGACTCACCAACTGGTGTAGATAAATAAAGGGTCGATCTAATGACTCTGCTACTATACATAACCTCCCCGCAATAAATGAAGTAACATAAGACAAAATAGATCCAGGATCTATCAAAGCATAAACACAATGGGAGCAAACAATCAATGTACCTGTTACAACATCTGGTGATGACTCTAAGTCCTATCCGTTGGTTAATGAATATGTACAATTTTGTTCACTACCAGAACTAGATGCTCCCTCTCTGCCTCTGCATCTACCTCTACATGCTGAAGTCTGGGGTCCACGCCCTATAGACTGTGCTGATGAGAAGGAACCTACTGCTGACCTGGTCGACTGACCTATACCACCCTGACTATGGTACGGTAGTTTCTCCACCCATGCCCCTCCTGTCCACAAGAATAACAACTTGTGAAACCCTTTCTGCACCTCTCGATATGCATCCTACCGCAAGTAGCGCAATGTGGTAGGGATGTCCTAGCCTGGCCTGAACCCCTCTGTTGCAGTAAGCCTGATGCTCATGAACCCTCACCTGGGCTTGACTGTTCCTGACGATCAAATCTACTACCCTGGAACTGTTGTGGTGAAGGTCTAGGTGGCCTACTAGAATATCAGGGTCTGGGACCACCCTAAAAATCTCCATGTGAACCAGCGGGCCTAGCCCTCTTCTGTCTCTCTCTCTCAACCCTCTCACTCGTATACTATAGATGTCGGCAATCCTCTATTCCATGTGCAAAGGCCTAAATCCGTGAGATATCCATATTATTATTTAGTGCAGCGGTAGAACAAGCCTCAATATAGTCTGATTCAAGCCCTCCTTCAAATCTACGCACCATGTCATGCATCGTATCAACAAATACTGGTGCATATCTAGCCAATGAAAAAATCTTAGCCCGTACTCTCGAAGCACTCATGCACCCTGTCGGAGGTTTAGAAACTGGTCCACCCGGCCATCTCTAATCTCTTGAGGCAAATAGTGGTCTATGAAAGCTTCTGTAAAGTTATCCCAATGGGTAGGGATGTATCTTTTCCCCTAGATCTCTCCCAACTTTCATACCACAATACTGCAACAT
>NW_026019962.1:378443-409240 GCF_900185275.1 Solanum verrucosum
GGGAGGCAACCCAATTGTTAGTGTTTTAAATAATGTGTGTTAATTTTGCAAGAGTGGGATCATGAGCGAGACAAATGTATTCTTGGCGAGTCACCGAACCATTTCTGCGAGCACAATTTCGTTCGCCTTATGGATCTCAAAAATGACACTCAGACTATTGAACATTTGGTGGAACACCTTCATTAGTCGGCATATCGCCGATGTGTTTAGGCGACCTGACTTTCCTCGCCCTTTCTAATCAATGCAGACAACTTTCCTCAAGGATCGACCGGCGATGCTCTAATTTATTATGTGGATCGCCGATCTGTTTGACGATCTCCTACATCTTCGCTGATTTGCCTTCTCTGGGAGTGCAGTCTACTGGAACTAAGGGCGATCTGAAGAACATTAGGCACATCACCGAAGCACTCGGTGACCATTTCACTCCATCGCCAACTGGGCATTTAGTGAAGGTTCCTCGTTACCCTGCTCTACTTGTTTACACACTAAATTGTTTTCATTTCATGTAAGTTTTTTTTATTGTTAATATTTTGTTTATTTGTGATAAACACCCACTCTCTACCCACATTAGGGACAATTTTGACTATTTTTGGTGGGGGTATGGAGATTGCTCAGTGTCCTCAGCGAACCTCCTCCTCGTTTTGACAACACCCCTTGTTTGTGTGGAATGTGGTTGTTCTTGCGCAAATTTGAGTATCGGTTTGATCAATACTGACTTGAATAGTGTTCTACTCAATATCGAACAAAAATGAATGTGCGGCTACAACGAGGCCAATTGAAGTTGCATAGACAATATGTGAACTCTTTTCATCTCGTTGTGACTAGTCAAGTATCAAATGGAGTCTCTTGTAATGAACATTGCACACTAGCAAAAGTGTGGAGTCTTGTTTGGTATTGGTGTCAAGTCCTTGTATGATGAGCTTACCATGAACCATGTGTGATGACACCTACAATTTGCCCCGTTAGTCCGGTTGCCTAAGTGATGCAAATTCTTCAGATGACCTTAGGCAACTTTAAAGAGTGTGAACCGATGTGAAATTATACCTCTTTTGTGGCTTACCTTGTGAGTGTGTGAACCTCTTTTGTGCACCTTTTGAGCCTTACCCTTTTCTTGGAAGAAACTTGATAACATGGTAACCTTTTATTGATCCATTACCCATAATCCTCATGATTTGTAGTTTGTTTGAATAGCCAACTTAGGCCAAAAACCTAAGTTGGGGGTGTGGTGAAAAGAAAAGGTAAAGCAAGAAAAGACAAAGAAGTCCATTTTGCCCATGTTTTGAGAAAAATGGAACCCCTCAATACAAAAAAAAAAAAAAAAAAAAAAAAGTGAGAATGAAAAAGTTGTGGAATAAAGTTGTGAGAAGATAAAAAGAAATGGGATTTCCAACAATCCATGGAAAGTGAATAATGGGATGACTTGAAAGCACGAATGAAAAATGATGAAGAAAAGGAAAGGAAGTGTTGTTCACACCTCATTTCATGAGGACCATAGCCAATGAGCCTAAATAACCATAACTTTTTACTCGGCCCCGTTACAAGCCTTAAAAAGACCTTTTTGATCTTGAGTGAGTTGAAGCAAAAGTCGATTGGAAAATAAGGGCAAACTTATGGGTGAAATCATGCATTGTGTTTATCTTTGTGAGTGTTAGTGTTGATTTTGATTTCGGAACTTTAAATGATTGAACCATAGAGTGAATATGGAATCATTATTTGTTGAACTTGAACTTGCATTTGAAGCAAGTATAGTGAGCTTGAGATTCTTTGTTAATGGTGAGTCACAACTTGAATCTTTGAGTGCACAATTGATCCTTGCAAGAGTAAGTTGAGTCTTTTTGTGTGCATACATGCTTGAGTCTTATGTAGCACTTTTTGAGACATCCTTTTTGAACTGCTGAACTTGAGCTTTACTTGAAAACAAGCAAAAGTTTAAGTTGGGGATGTTGATGAGTCCACGATTTGGACTCTTTTAGGGCTTTATTTTGATAACTTTAGTGTGCTCAAATGCATGATTTGTCTCAATAACTGATGAAAATCCGTGAGTTTCAGGTATTTGGAGTTAGAGACAAAGCATGGACACTATTGGGCAAAAAGGAGCAAAGCAAGTTAAAGGAATGAAGAATGAAGACCTGATGATCGATGATGTCATTCGGCGAATCGCCAAATACCCAATGTCATTCAGCGAATCACCAAATCGCCAAGATACCTCCTAAAGTTACAGAATGTTGAAGCTAAAATGGGGGCGAATTCGGCAAGCAGCAACTATATTCGGCATATCGCCGATCTAGTCGGTGAAGAACAACCAAGTCGCCAAAAGTACTAAAGAAGATTCCAGAAAGTGCTGATGGGAGAGATGGAAGGATGAAGGGCGAATCGCAGAGTCATTCGGCGATCCCGACCTAGATCGCCTAAAGTCACGGTAGCCAGGCCAAGAAAAAGAAAAAAATGAAGGCGAGATGAAAAGCAATCGGCGATTCGCCAATCCGTCAGTGATACCCGACTTACTTCGCCGAGTAGTCATGAGAAGTGACAATTCAAACTTGTTTAAATTAATTTTGGCTAGAGAGAGAAAGGCATTCAAAAAGGGAGGAAGGAATTACTTAGAGAGAAAACACTATCAAAGGGTAAGGAGAGTGATTTATAGCAAGATTTTGTAAGAAAGGAGATTATCAATTGAATTTCATTTTTAATTTTCATTTTGTACCCAACTATGAGATTGATAATTGATTTTGATTTTTCCATTTTTGAGATGTGTGGCTAAAACCCTTTACTTGGGGTTTGGATCATGAAGCCAATTGTTAAACTTACTTAGTGGGTGTTTGTTATGAATGGTGTTAATTTGAAGTGGGTCTAAGTTGTTGATGTGTTTCAAGGTTGAATTGTATGACTTCCTATGTCAATTTCAGTGTTGTGCACTTGCTCGAGAGAGAGGTATGCAATAACTAATTCAATATAAACATAAACAATTCAACATTCTTTCATGATCAATCAATTCCCAATCACAATTCACAACTTAGGATTTTGGGGGAAACATGGGTTCATAGAGGAAATTCACAATAATTCTTCATTTATTCAACAATCTATTAATAATTCATCATATATAAATCTTTGAAAACATTTAGGAATTGAACCCATGCATAGATTGAAAACCCTAGGTTTTTGGGCGATTTTGGAAACTTGAAATCATCTTTTGATAGGGCTCCTTGAATGAAACTTAATCAAGGATGAAGACTACCATACCTTTATGGAAGAAAATACACAAAAATTGAGTGATAATGGTGAGATCTTGAGCTTGAAATCTTGAATCCTTCTTCTCCAATGGTGGTTTCTAGAGAGAGAATATTTGGAGAGGTAGTTTCTAATTTTTGAGTGTTTGGGAATAATCCATTGGAAAAGGTGTTTTGATAATTTTAAAAGCCTTAAAATACTTTAATTAATTAATAATAACCGTCCCCTAACTTAACCAACCTTAAAAGGAATTTACTAAGTTTCCCCTCCATTTGGCCGAAAATGGGTATATTGCAGACATGACTCACGAAACCCCACCCATGGACCGTGGGTGGGTCAACGATTCATACTGGCACTTCCTGGTTTGGTTCTGGAGCATTTCATCTTGTCCCTTAACCTACGGATGGGTTCCACGGGGTGTGGATGGACCTACGGGGCATAGGTCCCATTCGTGGGTCACAAATTTTTTGATAGCTTTGGGGGTTAGACTTTAGAGTCCCCCCTCAAGGACCCTTGGTTGGTCCTTGGGGGGTCATACCTTGACGTTTAACCCCTAAACTCCTAAACCTAAGCTCGGAACATCACTTACAACTTCAAACCCCATATCAAACTCAAAAATGAACTCGTTAGGCTCTAGTTTCACTTACTAGTTTTCGGGTCGTTACACTTGGGAAGCGGAAGAGGAAATGAGGAAGGAGTACTCACAAGTTTTTATGACTTAAGGTGAGTCACATTTAGATAATTGGCAATTATTTCTTCACAACGACTTAATTAGATTTTAAGTAGGTTGAAGGTGCAATTTATATGTCTTCTTATATGATAGCTATACAAAGCTTAGGAGTTAAAATTTTCAGATTTTGACATTAATTTTCGACAGTAACAAATATAGACTCGCAAATAAAGTTCTCTAAGGAAAAAAAAACACAACCAAGGAATTGTCTAGATCCATTAGCGGGCGAATGTTCATAGGGGGGGATAATGTAAGATCCCGTACTTTTTCTCTATTCTTGCATAATATATGTGGCGTAGTATGGTATGGTTCTATGAGATATATATGACTTTTTATCATACATTAGATATTAAGATTGCAAATAGGTGGCAATATCAAGGAACTAAACAAAAGTTTTAGTTCAAAGAGACCCCTCAAACAAATTTCATTATTAAAGAAATGGCTCGGGTAGAACTTCACCTGTTTGAAAGGTTTAAATTATTCCATACCTTGTGGATAAGCCTATGAGTGTACAAAGTGCTAATAATATTATGTTATGAGGTATATAATAGCACAAGGGTCGTATATTAAGTTTTGAAGTCAAGAAAATTAGTGAAACTAAGGTCGGCAAAAGTTATCGAAGTTTCTCTAATAATATTTTCTTAACTTTGGGTCATATGTCTTGGATATTTTCTCCCAATATATAAAGATATAGAAGTCCAATCACCTATTAAATCAAAAGCCTACGAACCTATTTGCAACGCACAAGATCCTGTATCCAACCGACATTGGAGCAAAGAGTTATGAGGTTTTACCGCGGACTGTCGTGGGAAAATTCGGGTCACAATTCGGATCGGGTCAATAAATGTGGTATGTGGTTCTAATGGATTTCATGCATGATGAAGGTTAGTTTTTGACGATTTCTACCATTAAAGGTTGCCCCAGTGCCAATAAACATGATCTCTACAGGTGGCAATCATTTCCCCCTTCTATTAGCTATGTTTGGAGCTAGTTTTCGATGAGATAAATTTGTAGTTGTTGGAGTTTCTCCAAGGTTTACACTTGTTTAACTAAGGTAATCATCTCGGGTCTCTTTTATGATTGTTTTTATGAAGTTCTAGGGACGTTTCGTCAAGTTGATGCCATTTGGCAAATCTGCCGATTTAAGATCAATTATGAACGGCTTATAGATGCGTACCAGCTGTGTATATATAGTGTTTGCAAATTTTAGGACGTAAGGAAAACATTTCATGAAGAAGCTACGGTCATACGAGCGTTCATTGGAAAGGTATGTTAAGGCTAAGCTACGTCCCTCTTTTAGCACCACTCCTCGGAAATTCCTAAAACGCCGAATGTGATATTTTGCTATTCTCTTGCTAGAAAGACCTTCAGTGAAAGACATTGGATCTCAGCTGAATTATTTTCATGATTCTATTATTTTATATTCCACTCGTTTGGATAAATAGAGTATTTGACATCTACATGTCATTTAATCGGTTTCTTTGATTATATGTCCGCATTTATGAATTCTTATTCTTCTTTGGGTGATATGACTTAAAATATTATGGGAACCTTATTACTTGTAACCAGCCCTCTTTCCCCACTAAAGTTATTATGAAAATTCTTTAAAGTAACTCACGATCTTCAAAACTCTCTAATATAACTTAAATGTTTAAACTATTAGAACACTTGATTTTTGAAACACTTATTTTATAAATTATCTAGGAACCAATTTAGGAACTAAGTAAATCACCTTAAACTTGTTATAAATATCTGCAAGGTTAGGTTATCTTTCTAAAATTTGAATTAACTTTTCAAGCTTATTTGGAAAAACATATTAGGTTCCATGAGTTGGTTACATGTGATATGAAAGTGACTATGGGGATATGAGAACAAGACTACAAACGGGCCAAGATTGGCAACATGACAACAGTAACTTATAGGTGTTATAAGTCCATGACATGCTATGCATTCTACTCCCGAGCTATAATCGGGAGGTATAGGGCCTATTGCCTATATTTATAAGTATGAGACACAGATGGCCACAAGTTGGCGAATATGATGTTGGTTCTCTACAGAAAGGCACCACCATTGCTAGCATTTGGTTTGGTATGTCATGCATTTGCATCTATATATATATATATATATATGTGTGTGTGTGTGTGTGTATTTGCGCCATGGGATTATATGAGCATACCATGCATATTTAAATAGTAGGGGGCCAAATGTCAGCCATGGAAATTATTTGAGTTTCAGTTTCAGGTGGTATCTCTATTACCCTTTTACTGTAAATATTTATGATTCTACTTTCCACTCTACATACCAGTACATTTTTATTCGTACTGACGTCCCTTTGCCTTGGGACGCTACTTTTTGTTTTGTGGGAGCAGATACAGGCAGGGACTCTAATCGACACACCCGCTAGGATCCAGGTACTGCTTTTTGTTTTGTGGGAGCAGATACAGGCAGGGACTCTTATCCTGGGGCTATCAGAGGATGTTTACTTTTGTCGTACAGTTTGGGTATAGTCGGGGCCTTGTCCCGACAGTGCTTGTATCACTCTTAGAGGCAATTGTGGACACAATATTCTGGGTTTTCTTTTGTATGTTTCAATCTCCAACCCATAGTTTTGGCATGTATATATATGTGTGTGTAAGTAGGTATGTCTTCACTTGTGGCCTCATCGGCTAGCTAGTACAACTTTATTTTTTTTTTGCTTGCCTACCATTGTTTGCATGGTTTATTCTCATTCAGGTCATGACCTTCAGGGTCCAGGATTCACTTTTTAGAGGTTGTGGTGCCCAATCTTTTTGTCTCATAGTTTGGTTTGCTAGTATGTTTTAGTGGGTAACTTGTTCTAATAGGGTATCTAGTGCCAGTTTCGCCCTATATTTTGGGGCATGACACTGTAGTCCAAACCATGAGGTTACGAATGTAGAATTTCGGAATGCAATCCAGCTTTTGGCTCAAAGTTTGTCAAATCAGAACAATCAGCAGGCCATAAATGGTGGATCAGCTGTAGCTAGGGTTGGAGACTTTGTTCGGATGAATCCTCTTGAGTTTCTAGGATCACAGGTTGGTGAGGACCCACAAAACTTCATTGATGAAGTTAAGAAGATCCTAGAGGTGATGCAAGTGATCGAAAGTGATAGGGTGCAGCTGGCATCCTACCAACTTAAGGATGTGGCTCATATCTGGTTCACTCAACAACAGGGTTGTGGATGCATCTCCTATGACCTAGGATATTTTTACTGGAGCTTTTATAGGTAGGTTCTTCCCAAGGGAGTTGAGAGAAGCTATGGCATAAGAGTTTATGAACTTGAAGTAGGGTTCAATGTCGGTCCAAGAGTTCGGGCTAAAGTTCACCCAGCTCTCCTGGTATGCTCCACACATGGTTGCTGATCCAAGGTCACAAATGAGTAAGTTCTTATTTTTGGTATCTGATCTGGTGAAGACCGAGTGTAGGATTGTTATGCTTCTAGGGGATATGGATATCTCCAAACAAATGACGCATGCTCAGCAAGTTGAGGAAAATAAGCTCAGGAAAATGTCTAAGGATAACAAAATGGCCAAAACAAGAAATTATGAATACTCACAGCAAAAGTCGGGTGGTGGGAATCGCTCACAGTTTCAGCAAAGGTCTATAGCCCCAACACCTTCATCAACTAGTGCTCCATTCCTTAGGTTTCGACAGGATCATAAAGCAAGAGGATCAGGCTCTAAGCAACATGGGAGTGCTTTAGGTAACCATACTTTTCCAACTTGCCCAAAGTGTTGTAAGAAATATATGGGTGAGTGTTTTACTGGAAGAGATAGGTGCTTTGGGTGTGGCTAGTTTGGTCATAGGTTGAAGGATTGCCCTTGTTCCAGGCAAGGACAAGGAGGTAACAAGGCTCAGTCTACTACTTTGGTAGCGCCAGCAGGTGGCCCCACTCAACAAGGTGCCTCATCTGGTAAAGGTGGTGGTCAGTGCCACAAAAAGTTGTATGCTCTCCAGGCTCGCCAAGACTAGGAAGATTCTCCTGATGTGGCCACTGGTACGTTACGAGTTTTTCATTTAGATGTTTATGCATTGCTAGATCTAGGGGATATGCTGTCTTTTGTAACTTCATATATAGCATTAAACTTTGGTGTTAGTCCAGAGATACTCTCAAATCCCTTCTCAGTCTCTACTCTCGTTGGTGACCCAGTTTTAACTAGACGAGTATACAGAAATTACTCTGTCACAATTCCCAGAAAGTCACCTCAACAGACCTTGTAGAGTTAGAAATGGTAGATTTTGTTATCATTTTATGCATGGATTGGTTACATTTCTGTTATGCCTCAGTCGGTTGTAGAACTAGGATTGTTCGGTTTTAGTTTTATAACGAGCTAGTCTTAGAATGGAAGGGTAGTAGTTCGGTGCCTATGAGTGGATTTATCTCTTACCTTAAGGCTAGGAAAATGATTTCCAAAGGGTATATATATCATCTTTGTCGTGTTAAGGATTCAAACTCTAAAAACCCCAACTCTTGAGTCAGTCCCAATAGTAAATGAGTTTCCCGAAGTGTTCCTAGAAGATCTTCCTAAAGTTCCTCCCGAAACGGAAATCGACTCCAAAATAGATCTCCTCCCAGATACCCAGCCTATTTTGATTCCTCCTTACAGAATGGCTCTAACCGAGCTTAAGGAATTGAAAGAGATGTTGAAAGACCTTCAAGATAAGGTCTTCATCAGACCTAGTATCTCTCCATGGGGTGCTCCAGTGTTGCTCCTGAAAAAGAAAGAGCGTTCTCTTAGAATGTGCATTGACAATCGGTAGTTGAACAAAGTCACAATCAAGAAAAAATATGCTATCCTTAGGATAGATGATTTGTTCAACCAACTTCAGGGGGCTAATTGATTTTATAAGATAGACCTCAGATTCGGCTATCACCAGCTTAGAGTCAGAGATAGTGACATTCTAAAGACAGCCTCTAGGACTCGGTATGGTCATTTTGAATTTGTAGCATGTCTTTTGGACTAACAAATGCTCCTGCAACTTTCATGGACTTAATGAACAGGGTGTTCAAATAGTATTTGGACTTGTTCATTATCGTATTTATTGATAATATCCTCATTTATTCTTGGAGTGAGGAGAAGCATATGACTCATCTGAGAGTTGTTCTACAAACTCTCAAAGATCATCGGGTCTTCGCTAAGTTCAACAAATCTGAATTATGTTTACAATATGTTGCTTTCCTTGGTAATGTGGTATCGAGCGATGGGATCCGAGTGAACTTGCAGCTGTAGTATTTTCCATAAAGATTTGGAGACATTACTTGTATGGTGTTCATGTTGAAGTGGTCACAGATCATAAGAGCCTCCAGTATGTGTTCACCTAGCAAGAATTGAATCTTCATCAGAGGAGATGGCTTGAATTCCTCAAAGACAATGACATGAATGTGTTGTACCATCCAGGTAAGGCCAATGTAGTGGCCGACGCTCTCGTATGTGGGTAGTGTAGCACATGTAAAGGAAGGAAAGAAAGAGTTACTCAAAGATGTTCACCGGGTTGCTCGCCTAGGAGTTTGCCTTACAGACACGTCATATGGTGGTGTGATAGTTCATAATGGATCAGAATCCTCATTGGTAGCAGAGGTTAAGGAAAAACAGGATAGCGATCTTATATTACTTCACTTGAAAGGTGCAGTTCATCAGCAAAAAGTTGAGGTTTTCTCTCAAGGGGGATATGGTGTACTTCATTACCAAGGTCACTTATGTGTTCCAAATGTGGGTGGCTTGAGGCAGAAAATCCTTACAGAAGCTAATAATTCCAGATATTCTATTCATCAAGGTGCCACTAAAATGTACCGTGATCTACGGGAAGTCTTTTGGTGGAGCGGCATGAAGAGGGACATAGCAGACTTTTTGGCTAAGTGTCCTAACTGTCAATAGGTTAAGGTAGAACACCAGAAACAAGGAGGTATGACTCAAGAGATTAACATTCCTACATGGAAGTGGGAAGTGATAAACATGGATTTCAAATTCATAAGAACTCAGTTTGGTAAAATAGTGAAGAAGGTAAGGTCATATAAAAGGACAAAGTTGTAATCTCTGTGTGTGCAAAGATATTGAAAGAAAGAGGTATAATACATCAGAGGTATTGTCCTTCTACTCCACAACATAATGGAGTGGCATAAAGGAAGCATATATATGTTTTATAGGTTACTAGGGCCTTGAGGTTTCAAGGCCACATTCCTTTAATATATTGGGGTCAATTTGTGCTTGCAGCTTTATATTTGATAAATAAGATGCCTAGTAGGGTCCTAGGAGGTCAATATTCCTATGAGAAGTTGTATGGGAATAGGCCAATGTTGACACATCTAAAATTGTTAGGATGTTTGTGCTTTTGCTAAGGTCTTATTAGAAAATGACAAGTTAGCATCCAGGTCAAAATCATCAATTCATATGCGATACTCAGAAACTTAAAAAGGATATATATATTGTTTGATTTGGAATCCAGGAGTTTCCTTGTAAGTAGAGATGTAATATTCAAAGAGTCGGTGTTTCCTTTTGTTCTAGTTTGTCAAAAAGTGATGTTGGTCCTTTTGTGAATGACATAAGCCCTCAAATGATAAACTTAGATAGGAATTCAAGCAGTGACAATGTCGTAAGAAATGTCATTTTAGATCCAGGCAATGAACAAGATATATTATGTGAACATGAAGTGGGATGTGAGATAGATATGCCAGAGGAATCTGAGCACGATACAGTGCCAGATCAAACAGTAGAAGGGCCTAATTTTGGTACTAATGAAAGTCAAAAAGGTCTAGAACCAGTGATCACAAGAAGGTCCATAAGAAAAGTCCATGCTCCTACATGGATGAAGGATTTTGTATCCCTAAATATTAATAAGGGGTACAATTTCCTATATCTAACTATATGTCTTATAATCATTTGTCTAAGTCGTACCAAGCTTTTATTGCTTCAACATATGTGCTTATAGAACCAACCACATTTGCAGAAGCTAGAAAAGACCTAATGTGGATAAAAGCAATGCAGGCTGAGATACAGGCCTTGCAAAGTAACAACACTTGGGAACCATCTGATTTGCCTATAGGAAAGACTACAAATGGGAGAAGATGGATTGACAAAATAAAGTACAAGTCTTAGTAGAGAGGTATAAGGCAAGGTTAGTGGCTAAGGGGTACAGTAAAAAGGAGGGGATAGATTAAAAAGAAATTCTCTCCTGTGGTGAAAATAGTTACTACGAGGACCATTCTAGATTTAGTTGTGGCAAGGAAATTGCACATTCATCAAATGGATGTGTACAATTCCTTTCTAAATGGTGATTTGTAAGATGAAATCTACATGTGCTTGCCATAGGGGTTTACCATTCAAGGAGGAGAGGAAGGTATATTGACTGGTGAAGTCTTTATATAGTCTTAAACAAGCACCTAGACAATGGAATCACAAGTTTAAAGAGGCACTACAAAAACTTAACTTCATTTAAAGTCAACGTGATCATTCCTTATTTACAAGAAAACTTCTGAAGGAACTACAATAATACTAGTGTATTTTAATGATATCTTGATTACAGGAAGTAGTCTTGAACTGATAAAAGAAATAAAAGGAGCTCTACAAAAAGTATTCAAGATGAAGGACTTAGGAGAATTGAGATATTTTCTTGGCATAAAGTTTACAAGGTGTGAAACTGGAATGGTTATGCATCAAAAGAAATATGCACTCCAACTGATTGATGAGGTTGGAATGTCTGGTGCAAAGCCCTCATAAACTCCTATTGATGTGAATGTCAAGTTGACATTAAAATAGTATGACAAAAGAAAACCAAGAAGATAAGCTTGTTGTAACACCTCGGAATCTAGTTGTCTAAGCAAGGGGCTATGTATCAAGTGATGAGCTACATAATTTAGCTTGGGCAACCTTCACGTGGACCCACACAGGCCGTGAAGGGCATCACGAGGTATGGTGCTGCCCGTGGTTGCTCACAGAAGCTATCCCAGGGAGAGTAACCTCCAAAGAGCAACATGATTCCCCATGAAGGGCACCACGGCTAGTAGTGGTTCCCATGAAGGGCTAGGCAGTGAGCTCCTAAAAGACTTCCACAAGTGAGACCCTCCCACAAGCCACTTGACGGCTCGTGAAAGCCACTATGGGTCGTGGATAGGGTCGTGAAGGGAGAGAGAGTTAATGGGTGGCAAGCCAGGCAACTGGTCAAGGACCTTGGCCACCATAACGGGCCATGAAGTCCTTGATGGCTCGTGAGGTTGTCCATCAAAGTGGTGTGTCAGTTTTAAGTTCAAGGGTTTATGGGTCTTTCCTAGATTTAATTGTATTAAAGCTATGTCATTTTACCTAAGCCTAGGATCCCTATATAAGTGATTTTAACCCCCAAAACTCACCCATTCAAGTCATTATTCTCAAAACCCAAAAGAAAATCGAAGTTCTTCCTCTCTAAATATTTCTCTCTCTAGAACTTAAAGAAGAACAAGATTGAAGCTAGGGTTCAAGGTCAAGTCTCCATTCTCCAATCATTGGTGGGCATTGATAAAAAGGTATGACAGGTTTATTCATCCATGGAATCCTTCCATCCATGGAGCCCCTAATATTCCCCAATTGAAAGTATGAATTCCCCAATTTGAGTTATGGTTTTCTTCTATGTTGTGGGTCTTGATGAATGTTAATCCAATTGAGTGAATTATAATTTTTTATGTATGAATTGAGTGAATTACATATTTTTAGGATGAATCTACATGTACCCATGCTTAACCCATGTTTCTATTATGAATTGATGTAAATGGGTTTTGATCCATGAAAGGAGAATTTATGGAGTTAGGTGTATTCTTATAGGATAAATAAGGTACATTATGAATTTCTTTGAGAGTGAAGCATATATGATGATTAGGATAGGTATTTCTTTGAGAGTGAAGCATATATGATGATTATGATAGATATTGCTTTGAGAGTGAAGCATATGTTATGAATTTTTGTGAAGGGGATAGTTCCCCTTTTGATTCGCTTATGTATGAATGTGAAAGGCTTTCTCACATTGAATGATTCTAGGTTGAAAGGATTGCTCACCTAAAATGAATGTAAGCTAAAGACTAAGAAATTAATGAGGCCAGGGCGATTACCCATGACTTCTAAATGTGAAGGATATAAGGCAATGACCCCTATTCCTTGGAATAGAATAAGAAGCGATTACCCTTATTCCATGAATTTGAACAAAAGGCGACTACCCACATTCCTATAATGATGATGGACATGGAGGCGAGTACCCATGATCTATCTAGCTAGACATGGAGGCGAGTACCCGTGTCACATGATGATGGAAAGGGAGGCGAGTACCCATGATCCTAAGTAAAGGGACTAGAGGTGACTACCCATGATCCTTTATGTAAGACAAGAGGTGAATGCCCATAAGCCTTTATAGGAAATCAAGAGGTAATTCCCCATGTCTATAAAATATAAGTTATAAACATGTTATGATAGGTTATGAGCTTGGATGAATGCTTGAGTTTTCCTTCTATGATAAGTAAGACTAGTGGTGGATTACCCATGTCTTGGCTAAGTATGAATTGATGTTACTTCAAGAAGTATTCCTTACATATTGAAATGATCTATTATGTGCATTGATTATGCTTATGATTTATGTTGTCTAACTCTTATGTTTATAGTGATGTCTATACAAATTATCATATTTAGTACATTCTTGTACTAACGCATATTCTTGGCTACATTTCTTATCCAAATGTAGGGTCTGGCATTCCTGACTCACATCCCCGTTGGTAAGATCTATAGTAGAGGCAAGGTTAAAGATTGGTGAATCCTCATAGCTTTCGAGGATTTGGCCACCATTTTCTCTTATTTTCTTTTCATTTCTAGTTTTGAACATGTTGTATGGCTTGTATCCCAAGGATTATATTGTATTAGATGGTTTTTAGACAAGTGTATTAGACTTCCGCTTTGCAATTAAAGACTTTGGTATTGTTGAAAATGGTTTAAATCTTGCCGATTTTCTATTATATTGACTATGAATGCCAAGTGGCTTATATGAGGCCTCTCAGGGTCTTGTATGCCATGTTACGTCTAAGGGGTACCCATGGGCTGTGACAAACTTGGAAAATCAGAGCACAAGGTTTAGAATTGTTCTAAGAAATCTAAAAACCACGTCAAGTAGAGTTTTGTTCATAAGTGTGAAGCGCACCACATTTATGAATGAGAGGCTAAAAGATGTTTAGGAAGCTTCACTTATTCATTACTCTAAGTCGTGCGAAAGAGTTTAACTCTATAAGGTCTCTCTATAAATCCATATTCGATGTTCTACAGGATATGACTACTCGAACAGCTTTTGCTAGAAGGAATGAGTGAGAAGAAGTTGGTCAAGGAGCTCCTCCTCAAGCTCCTTAAGATCCTTGGGCTCCGGTTGACCCTTTGGTTGAGCAAGTGACTAATACAGAGTTTAGGACTGCTTTTCAAGTGTTGGCTCAAGTTGTGTGTAACATCTCAGAAAAATGAATAGGCGAAACTAGATCCTAACGAGTGTGTTGTGAGTTGATGTGAGGTTTTATGTTGTAAATTGAGTTCCCGAGTTTAGTTTGAGGGGTTTAGAGGTTAAACGTCAAGGTACGACCCTCCAAGGACCAACCAAGGGTTCTTGAGGAGGACCCTAAAGATTAGCCCCAAGGCTGCCCCAAGAACCAAAAAGCTGTCAAAAAATGAGGACCTACGGATGGGACCTACACTCCGTAGGTCCATCCACGCCCCTTGGAACCCATCCGTAGGTCAAGGCCCCAAATGGGAAGTTCTAGAACCAAACCACGGACGTGCAGTATGGGGCGTCACCCCACTCACGGTCCGTGGGTTGGTGGGCATAGGTCTCACCTAGGAACTGCCCAATCTCAGCCAAGTTGAGGGGCAACTTAGTAAATTCCTAATTAATTAGTTATGAGTTGGGGACGGTTTATATTATTTTATTTCACCTATTTAAGGCTTTTTAAAGTATTAAACACCCTTTTACAATTCATTAGTCCTAAAACTGAAAAATAAAAACCACCTCCTCTACAAATATTCTCTCTCTAGAAACCACCATTGGAGAAGAAGAAGTCAAGGTTTGGAGCTCAAGATTGCATCTTTCTCTTCAATTTCATGGAGTTTCTTCAATTAATGTATGGTAGTTTTCATCCTTGGTTAGTTTCCACCCAAGGAGCCCCTTCAAAAGATGATTTCAAAGTTTCCAAAATCCCCCAAAAGTTAGGGTTTCAATCTTAGTCATGGGTTCAATTTTAAAACATTTTCAAAGGTTGAATTATGATGAATTATGATTGAATTCATGAATTAATGTTGTTTTAAGATGGAATTTCCCTATGAACCCATGATTTCCCCTAAAATACTAAATTGTGAATTATGATTTGGGATTGATTGATTAGGGAAGCATGTGAAGAGATTAAGTCTATATTGATTTAGTTTATTGAATTATATCATTATTCATGCCTAAATTGTAGTATTCTAGGTGTGTTGGTGAATTGTGATTCATGGCCTTGAAGGGAAAAGTATGAAGTATTGATGTATGATCATGATGTTTTGTATGTGTATGTGAATTCAATGAAAGTAATGTGATCATGTCTACAATGCAATTGTGTTATTATTGAAAGCTTATTCTCAATTATACACTTATGAATGATGATTATATATGTGAAAGGTTTCTTCAATGTAATGTTCCATCTTGAATTGGTAGGCTTAGGGCATCCTCTTCTTGTGTAAATGAAAGTAATGTTGATTGATGTACCTTGAATTGGTAGGCTTAGGGCATCCTCTTTTTGTGTAAAGGAATGTGATCTTGATTGAAGTACCTTGAATTGGTAGGCTTAGGCATCCTCTTCTTGAGTAACTATGTATCTTGACTTAATGAACATGAATCGGTAGACCTAATTATCACGACCGGGGGTTACTGAAATGACCCAAAAAGTTCTTAAAAATGTGCTTCGGAAGTTACCGAAAACTTGTTTAGCTATATATAAAAAATAAAAAAAAATCCGTTTCGTTTTTCGAAATCCGACTACATATTCTTGTTTAGGGGGTCAAATTGATTGGGAAATGGGTCTAACCCAAATTTTAGAGCAACCGTATAAAAATCCGAAATTTCCAAGTGAAGCCTTTTTCGAGGGTCTACTTTGGAGGGTCATATCTCCTAGCACACAAATTATTGGGTGGCCAATAACATATCCATGGAAAGCCCTTTGAGTTATCTACCTAACGCACTTCGTTTCACCTCATTTGGAGTTCGGACGAAGAAGTTATGCCCATTTTCGTAAAATCTGTCCGGCAGGAAAGGCAATTTCCAGTGAGCGTTTTTACTGTTCACCCGCCTCATTTTTTTTTCTAAGTGTTGGACCATTTTTCCAAAGGGCATATGTTATTTCCTATATACCATTAGTTCAATTCCCATCTCTAAAACATTTCCCAAAACACCTCTCCCGTGCTTAGACACATTTTCTCTCAAGTTCTCTCAAGAACCCTAATCCAAAACCTTCTTCAAGATTGAAGAGACTCTTGCTCCAAGTTCCAAGCTTCCAATGAAGACACTCTCAAGACCTTCATAAAAACTCAAGGTATGTGGTGTTGAACTCATGGGTCCTTCCACTCATAGTGCCTAGACTCTATTCTACTCACTAATTCATGGTTTAAGTTAAGATTCATAAATTAGTCTTGTTCTTTGTAATAATTTCCTGCACATTGAATTTTAAACATGAAAAGTGATTGTTTTGAGCATGTTGTGACTCTAGAACTTGAACCTAAATTTGGAATGGATGTGGAGATTTTCATGTGGTATTGTGGGTGTTAAAAAGGTATTGTTGTAGGTTGTTCACTGGTTTGGCTGCATAATTACTACCCTATTTTCCATGCTCTTTGAGTCCATTACATGCCTTCAAGGTGTTTGACAAAATGTCCAACTATGGAGAATTGATGAATCGATACTTTAAAGCTTGAGTTATGAGATGTATGGAAATCCATACATGTGTTGATGACAAACTAATCTTGTGTATATGTTCATTCCATACGTGAGATTACATTAAAGCCTAATGGGAATTTCCTATATAAAGTGTTGCATGACCATGCCCGGTCCGGGGGAAAAGAACCGGAAAACCATGTGAGAAGTTTATATCTCACCACCTAGGATGCTTGGGGTGTAACCAACATCAACCATGTGAGAGGTTTATATCTCACCACCTAGGATGTTTGGGGTGTGACCAACATCAACCATGTGAGGGGTTTATACCTTGCCACCAGGGTGTCCGGGTGTGAACGACATCCCCCATCCTAAGTTGGGGTTATAGATTGGTTGGATCATGAATACACATATGATATCTACTGTTAGTATAGATTTACTTAAACATGTTTTGACTTCACTTTGATCATGCATCCTCATATTGTTATTCATAATGCCTATGAAACTATTTCTTGTATTTCGATTGTGTCCTTGTCTATTGTTGTGTTGCACCCCGCATACTTAGTACATTCCAAGTACAAACGCATATTTTGCCTACATGATGTCACCATGTAGGGACCGGAGCTACTCTTGATCCTTCTCTCCATTCACGTGGCTAGTACGGTGCTTATCCGAGTTGTTGGTGAGTCCTCAATGATTCGAGGGCTATGTTATGTTTTCTACTCCTATGTTTTGAGACTTTAGCTTGCAATTGTATTTTGACTATGAGGGGAGCCGGTAGTATGTCATGGCCCCGTCCTATCATGTATGTAGAGGTGTGCGTTGGACAAGTATTTTGTAAATAAGCTTGACTCTTGTTCTATGATGTCATTTTGAAATGGTTTGCCCTTAGTCCCTATTTCCCGTTAAATAAATGTTGAATGTACTTTCGCGACCGATGAAGTGTGATGACAAGTTTGACAGGCTTGTTTGGGGTTCCTTCGGGTTCCTCATTCGTCATGTCACGTCTAGGCCCTAGGCTTGGGTCGTGACAAGCTTGGTATCAGAGCACTAGGTAGTTAAATCCTCGGAGTCCAACACACCGCGTTGAGTAGAGTCCTAATCATGGTTGTAAAGCGCGCCACGACTATGAATGGGAGGCTACAAAATGTTTTAGGAAAGGTTTCCCTTCTTCATGTTCTATGTCGTGCTTAGAGTGCGATAAGGTGATTCCTCCCTAACGCTTGTTCTTTGGATTGCTAGATCATCATGCCAAACATGAGGGAAAGACGGGCTCGATCACCGAAAGAGCCACCCACCAATGGTGAGCTCTGTGATGCACTCACCATGCTTGCACAAGTGGTAGCTAACCAAGTGCAACAAGGAGCCCAAGCTCCTCGAACTACCACCATGGGGAAAGGGTAAGAGATTTCATGAGGATGAACCCTCCAGTCTTCCATGGTTCAAAGGTGGATGAGGTATGCAAAATCTTGACCATTATGGATGTTGGTGCTTGTGAGAAGGCGGAATTGGCGGCCTACCAACTCAAGTGGGTTGCTCAAATTTGGTTTGATCAATGGAAGGGTGAGAAAGGTAATGGCTATGTGGTGTTGTGGGAGGAGTTTAAACTTGCTTTCCTTAATAGGTTCTTCCCTCTTGAGCTTAGGGAGGCAAAGTTGGTGGAGTTCATGAAGTTGAAGCAAGGAGCTATGAGTGTGAGGGAGTATGCCCTCAAATTTGTCCAACTCTCCAAGTATGCACCTCACTTGGTGGCCGACTCTAGGTCGAGGATGAACAAATTTGTGATGGGTGTATCCGACTTGGTTAGTGAGGAGTGTTGGTCCGCTATACTCATTGGAGATATGGATTTGTCTCGGTTGATGACTTATGCCAAGCAAATGGAGGAGGAGAAATTGAGGAAGAAAAGGGGGCACGAGGCCAACAGGGCCCGATTGGAGAATAGGTTCCCTAAGGGTGCTAGATTTCATCAAGGCCAAGGAAACCCTCATGTCAACCGGGGATTTGCTATCAATGTTCCTAGACCTCAATGGGGAGGTGAAGTGGGTTCTATGTATGTATGCCCTAAGTGTGGGAGGAAGCATGGTGGTCCTTGCATGAAGGGTTCGGGTGCTTGCTTTGAATGTGGAGAAGTGGGTCATAAGAGGTTTTAGTGTCCCAAGATACGTAACAAGGTCCGAAGTGCTAATACTACTCCTTTGGGTAGAGGTGCTTCTCAAAGTGGTTCCCCAAGGGACAATTGATTTTATGCTTTGCATGGTAGACAAGGTGTTAATGAGATCCCGGATGTGGTGACCGGTATGTTGCAAATCTTTGATCTTGATGTTTATACTTTGATTGACCCGGGTGCCACTCTTTCCTTTGCTACCCCCTTAGTTGCTAGAAAATTTCATGTCGAGTCGGAATTGCTCCATGAGTCATATGAAGTATCTACTCCCATTGGTGTCTCTATTGTTGCTAGAAAACTGTATAGAAATTGTCTGGTTTGCATATTGAATAAGTTGTTGCCTTGCGATCTTGTTGAGTTGAACATGGTGGATTTTGATGTTATTCTTGGGATGGATTGGTTGCATGCATATTATGCTTCTATTGATTGTAGGACTCATAAAGTCAAGTTCCGATTTCCTAATGAACCCGTCCTTGAGTGGGAGAGCCGGGATGTTGTGGTGAAGGGGAAATTCATTTCTTGCATTAAAGCCCATAGGTTGATTTCCAAAGGGTGCTTGTACAATATTGTGAGAGTCAATGATGTGGAGTCTAAAGTCCCTCCTATTGAATCTATTCCGGTTGTTAATGAGTTTCTAGATGCCTTCCCAGAAGACCTTCCCGGTGTCCCTCCCGAAAGGAGATAGATCTTGGTATAGACCTCCTTCCCGATACTCAACCTATTTCTATCCCCCCTTACCGTATGGCCCCGGCGGAGTTGAAAGAGTTGAAAGAGCAATTAAAAGATTTGTTAGAGAAGGGGTTTATTAGACCTAGTCATTCTCCCTGGGGTGCTCCGGTTTTGTTTGTGAAGAAGAAAGATGGGTCTCTTAGAATGTGTATTGATTATCGACAACTTAATAGGGTCACCGTCAAGAATAGGTATCATCTTCCAAGGATTGACGATTTATTTGTCCAATTGCATGGGGCTAGTCACTTCTCTAAGATTAATCTTCGGTCAGGGTATCATCAAGTGAAGGTGAGGGAGTGTGATATTTTCAAGACGGCCTTTCGTACTAGGTATGGGCACTATGAGTTTGTGGTGATGTCTTTCGGGTTGACTAATGCTCCGGCTCTCTTTATGGATTTGATGAATAGGGTTTTCAAACCCTACCTTGATTCTTTTGTGGTGGTGTTTATAGATGACATCTTGATCTATTCTCGGGGTGAGGAAGAGCGCAAGGGTCACTTGAGGGTTGTACTCCAAAGATTGAGGGAACAGAAGTTGTACGCTAAATATGAAAAGTGTGAGTTTTGGTTGAAGGAAGTTGCTTTCCTAGGCCATGTGGTGTCGGGGGATGGTATTAAGGTGGATCCTAAAAAGACCGATGTTATTAGGAATTGGCCTAAACCTTTGACCCCGTCGGATATAAGGAGTTTCTTGGGTTTAGCGGGTTATTATAGGAGATTTGTGGAAGGGTTTTCTTCTCTTGCTTCTCCTATGACTAAGTTGACTCAAAAGAAGGCTAAATTTGTGTGGTCGGATGAGTGTGAGGAAAGCTTCCAAACTTTGAAAGAAAGGCTTGTGTCCGCTCCTATTTTGTCACTTCCGGATGGGTTAGAAGGTTTTGTTGTTTATTGTGATGCTTCCCGTATTGGTTTGGGTTGTATGTTGATGCAAAGGGGTAAGGTTATAGCCTATACTTCTAGGAAACTTAAGGTTCATGAAAAAAATTACCCAACCCATGATCTTGAATTGGCCGCCGTGGTTTTTGCTTTAAAGATTTGGCGTCATTATTTGTATGGGGTGCATGTTGATATCTTCACCGACCATAAAAATCTCCAATATGTGTTAACGCAAAAAGATCTTAACTTAAGACAAAGGAGGTGGTTAGAATTCCTTAAGGATTATGATATGAGTGTTCACTATCATCCGGGGAAAGCTAATGTGGTGGCGGATGCATTGACTAGAGTGTCCATGGGTAGCTTGGCTCATGTGGAGGAAGGTAGTAAAGAGTTGGCTAAGGAGGTCCATCGGTTGGCCAAATTGGGAGTTAGGTTAGAAGGGGTGGATAGTGGAGGAGTAGTTGTTGTTGATGGTTCAAGATCTTCCTTGGTTGATGAGGTGATAGTCAAGCAAGATCTTGATCCTTCTTTGGTAGAATTAAAGGCTTCGGTGAGTAGTGGTAAGGTGGAGGTTTTCTCCCAAGGGGGAGATGGTGCCCTTAGGTACCAAGGTAGAATATGTGTTCCTTGTGTGGATGGTGTGAGGGAAAGAATCCTTGATGAGGCTCATAATTCTTTTTATTCTATTCATCCGGGGTCAACAAAGATGTATAGAGACTTGAGGGATGTTTATTGGTGGGGCGGTATGAAGAAGGACATTGCAAAATTTGTTTCAGGTTGCCATAGTTGTCAACAAGTCAAGGCCGAACATCAAAGGCCGGGTGGCCTAACTCAAGACATTGAGATACCTACTTGGAAGTGGGAAGAAATCAACATGGATTTTGTAGTGGGCTTACCCAAGGCTAAAAGAGGCTTTGATTCGGTTTGGGTGGTGGTTGATCGGATGACAAAGTCGGCTCATTTCCTACCGGTTAAAACTACTTACGGGGCTGAAGAGTATGCCAAGTTGTACATTCATGAATTGGTAAGGTTGCATGGGATTCCTTTGTCTATCATCTCGGATCGTGGTGCCCAATTCACTTCTCACTTTTGGAAGTCATTCCAAAGGGGTCTTGGTACAAAGGAAAAGCTTAGCACGGCCTTCCACCCTCAAACGGATGGCCAAGCCGAAAGAACAATTCAAACCTTGGAGGATATGCTTAGAGCTTGTGTATTGGAGTTGAAAGGTAGTTGGGATGATCATCTTCCTTTGATTGAATTTGCATACAACAATAGTTATCATTCTAGTATCGGTATGGCTCCTTTTGAGGCACTTTATGGTAGACGGTGTAGGTCACCGGTTGAGTGGTTTGAAGTTGGAGAGGTGGCCTTGTTGGGTCCGGATCTGGTCATGGATGCTCTTGAGAAGGTAAGGATGATTAGGGAAAGGTTGAAAACAGCCCAAAGTCGTCAAAAGTCTTATGCCAATGTGAGGAGACGGGATCTTGAATTCAAAGTGGGTGATTGGGTTTATTTGAAAGTTTCTCCAATGAAAGGTGTGGTTCGTTTTGGTAAGAAGGGGAAATTAAGTCCTAGGTATGTGGGTCCTTATGAGATAATAAGAAGGGTTGGTAAAGTAGCCTATGAGTTGGGGTTACCCAAGGAGATGGAATTAGTTCATCCGGTATTCCATGTATCGATGTTGAGGAAATGTATTGGTGATCCTAACGCTATTGTACCTCTTGAGGTTGTGGGTGTTGTAGAAGATAATTTGACGTATGAAGAAGTCTCGGTTCAAATCTTAGATAGATGCCTTCAAGGTGTTTGACAAAATGTCCAACTATGGAGAATTGATGAATCGATGCTTTAAAGCTTGAGTTATGAGATGTATGGAAATCCAGAGATGTGTTAATGACAAACTAAGCTTGTGTATATGTCCATTCCATACGTGAGATTGCATTAGAGACTAATGGGAATTTCCTATATAAAGTGTGGCATGACTATGCCCGGTCCGGGGGAAAAGAACCGGACAACCATGTGAGAGGTTTATATCTCCCCACCTAGGATGCTTGGGGTGTGACCAACATCAACCATGTGAGGGGTTTATACCTTTCCACCAGGGTGTCCGGGTGTGAACGGCATCCCCCATCTTAAGTTGGGGTTATAGATTGGTTGGATCATGCATACACATATGATATCTACTATTAGTATAGATTTACTTACACATGTTTTGACTTCACTTTGATCATGCATCCTCATATTGTTATTCATAATCCTATGAAACTATTTCTTGTATTTCGATTGTGTCCTTGTCTATTGTTGTGTTGCACCCCGCATACTTAGTACATTCCAAGTACTAACGCATATTTTGCCTACATGATGTCACCATGTAGGGACCGGAGCTACTCTTGATCCTTCTCTCCATTCACGTGGCAAGTACTGTGCTTATCCGAGTTGTTGGTGAGTCCTCAATGATTCGAGGGCTATGTTATGTTTCCTACTCCTATGTTTTGAGACTTTAGCTTGCAATTGTATTTTGACTATGAGGGGAGCCGGTAGTATGTCATGGCCCCGTCCTATCTATGTATGTAGAGGTGTGCGTTGGACAAGTATTTTGTAAATGAGCTTGACTCTTGTTCTATGATGTCATTTTGAAATGGTTTGCCCTTAGTCCCTATTTCCCGTTAAATAAATGTTGAATGTACTTTCGCGACCGATGAAGTGTGATGACAAGTTTGACAGGCTTGTTTGAGGTTCCTTCGGGTTCCTCATTCGTCATGTCACGTCTAGGCCCTAGGCTTGGGTCGTGACAAGCTTGGTATCAGAGCACTAAGTTGTTAAATCATCGGAGTCCAACACACCGCGTTGAGTAGATTCCTAATCATGGTTGTGAAGCGCGCCACGACTATGAATGGGAGGCTACAAAATGTTTTAGGAAAGGTTTCCCTTCTTCATGTTCTATGTCGTGCTTAGAGTGCGATAAAGTGATTCCTCCCTAACGCTTTTTCTTTGGATTGCTAGATCATCATGCCAAACATGAGGGGAAGACGGGCCCGATCACCGGAAGAGCCACCCACCAATGGTGAGCTCTGTGATGCACTCACCATGCTTGCACAAGTGGTAGCTAACCAAGTGCAACAAGGAGCCCAAGCTCTTCGAACTACCACCCCGGGGGAAAGGGTGAGAGATTTCTTGAGGATGAACCCTCCGGTCTTCCATGGTTCAAAGATGGATGAGGACCCGCAAGAGTTCATCGATGAGGTATGCAAAATCTTGACCATTATGGATGTTGGTGCTTGTGAGAAGGCGGAATTGGTGGCCTACCAACTCAAGATGGTTGCTCAAATTTGGTTTGATCAATGGAAGGGTGAGAAAGGTAATGGCTATGTGGTGTTGTGGGAAGAGTTTAAACTTGATTTCCTTAATAGGTTCTTCCCTCTTGAGCTTAGGGAGGCAAAGTTGGTGGAGTTCATGAAGTTGAAGCAAGGAGCTATGAGTGTGAGGGAGTATGCCCTCAAATTTGTCCAACTCTCCAAGTATGCACCTCACTTGGTGGCCGACTCTAGGTCGAGGATGAACAAATTTGTGATGGGTGTATCCGACTTGGTTAGTGAGGAGTGTCGGTCCGCTATACTCATTGGAGATATGGATTTGTCTCGGTTGATGACTTATGCCAAGCAAATGGAGGAGGAGAAATTGAGGAAGAAAAGGGGGCACGAGGCCAACAAGGCCCGATTGGAGAATAGGTTCCCTAAGGGTGCTAGATTTCATCAAGTCCGAGGAAACCCTCATGTCAACCGGGGATTTGCTATCAATGTTCCTAGACCTCAAGGGGGAGGTGAAGTGGGTTCTATGTATGTATGCCCTAAGTGTGGGAGGAAGCATGGTGGTCCTTGCATGAAGGGTTCGGGTGCTTGCTTTGAATGTGGAGAAGTGGGTCATAAGAGGTTTTAGTGTCCCAAGATACGTAACAAGGTCCGAAGTGCTAATACTACTCCTTTGGGTAGAGGTGCTTCTCAAAGTGGTTCCCCAAGGGACAATCGATTTTATGCTTTGCATGGTAGACAAGGTGTTAATGAGATCCCGGATGTGGTGACCGGTATGTTGCAAATCTTTGATCTTGATGTTTATACTTTGATTGATCCGGGTGCCACCTTTCCTTTGCTACCCCCTTAGTTGCTAGAAAATTTCATGTCGAGTCGGAATTGCTCATGAGTCATATGAAGTATCTACTCCCATTGGTGTCTCTATTGTTGCTAGAAAACTGTATAGAAATTGTCTGGTTTGCATATTGAATAAGTTGTTGCCTTGCGATCTTGTTGAGTTGAACATGGTGGATTTTGATGTTATTCTTGAGATGGATTGGTTGCATGCATATTATGCTTCTATTGATTGTAGGACTCGTAAAGTCAAGTTCTGATTTCCTAATGAACCCGTCCTTGAGTGAGAGAGCCGAGATGTTGTGGTGAAGGGGAAATTCATTTCTTGCATTAAAGCCCATAGGTTGATTTCCAAAGGGTGCTTGTACCATATTGTGAGAGTCAATGATGTGGAGTCTAAAGTCCCTCCTATTGAGTCTATTCCGGTTGTTAATGAGTTTCTAGATGTCTTCCCAGAAGACCTTCCCGTGTCCCTCCCGAAAGGGAGATAGATATTGGTATAGACCTCCTTCCCGATACTCAACCTATTTCTATCCCCCCTAACCGTATGGCCCCGGTGGAGTTGAAAGAGTTGAAAGAGAAATTAAAAGATTTGTTAGAGAAGGGGTTTATTAGACCTAGTCATTCTCCCTGGGGTGCTCCGGTTTTGTTTGTGAAGAAGAAAGATGGGTCTCTTAGAATGTGTATTGATTATCGACAACTTAATAGGGTCACCGTCAAGAATAGGTATCATCTTCCAAGGATTGACGATTTATTTGTCCAATTGCATGGGGCTAGTCACTTCTCTAAGATTAATCTTCGGTCAGGGTATCATCAAGTGAAGGTGAGGGAGTGTGATATTTTCAAGACGGCCTTTCGTACTAGGTATGGGCACTATGAGTTTGTGGTGATGTCTTTCGGGTTGACTAATGCTCCGGCTCTCTTTATGGATTTGATGTATAGGGTTTTCAAACCCTACCTTGATTCTTTTGTGGTGGTGTTTATAGATGACATCTTGATCTATTCTCGGGGTGAGGAAGAGCACAAGGGTCACTTGAGGGTTGTACTCCAAAGATTGAGGGAAAGAAGTTGTACGCTAAATATGAAAAGTGTGAGTTTTGGTTGAAGGAAGTTGCTTTCCTAGGCCATGTGGTGTCGGGGGATGGTATTAAGGTGGATCCTAAGAAGACCGATGTTATTAGGAATTGGCCTAGACCTTTGACCCCGTCGGATATAAGGAGTTTCTTGGGTTTAGCGGGTTATTATAGGAGATTTGTGGAAGGGTTTTCTTCTCTTGCTTCTCCTATGACTAAGTTGACTCAAAAGAAGGCTAAATTTGTGTGGTCTGATGAGTGTGAGGAAAGTTTCCAAACTTTGAAAGAAAGGCTTGTGTCCGCTCCTATTTTGTCACTTCCGGATGGGTTAGAAGGTTTTGTTGTTTATTGTGATCTTCCCGTATTGGTTTGGGTTGTGTGTTGATGCAAAGTGGTAAGGTTATAGCCTATCTTCTAGGAACTTAAGGTTCATGAAAAAAATTACCCAACCCATGATCTTGAATTGGCCGCCGTGGTTTTTGCTTTAAAGATTTGGCGTCATTATTTGTATGGGGTGCATGTTGATATCTTCACCGACCATAAAATCTCCAATATGTGTTACGCAAAAAGATCTTAACTTGAGACAAAGGAGGTGGTTAGAATTCCTTAAGGATTATGATATGAGTGTTCACTATCATCCGGGGAAAGCTAATGTGGTGGCGGATGCATTGAGTAGAGTGTCCATGGGTAGCTTGGCTCATGTGGAGGAAGGTAGTAAAGAGTTGGCTAAGGAGGTCCATCGGTTGGCCAAATTGGGAGTTAGGTTAGAAGGGGTGGATAGTGGAGGAGTAGTTGTTGTTGATGGTTCAAGGTCTTCCTTGGTTGATGAGGTGATAGTCAAGCAAGATCTTGATCCTTCTTTGGTAGAATTAAAGGCTTCGGTGAGTAGTGGTAAGGTGGAGGTTTTCTCCCAAGGGGGAGATGGTGCCCTTAGGTACCAAGGTAGATTATGTGTTCCTTGTGTGGATGGTGTGAGGGAAAGAATCCTTGATGAGGCTCATAATTCTTTTTATTCTATTCATCCGGGGTCAACAAAGATGTATAGAGACTTGAGGGATGTGTATTGGTGGGGCGGTATGAAGAAGGACATTGCAAAATTTGTTTCGGGTTGCCATAGTTGTCAACAAGTCAAGGCCGAACATCAAAGGCCGGGTGGCCTAACTCAAGACATTGAGATACCTACTTGGAAGTGGGAAGAAATCAACATGGATTTTGTAGTGGGCTTACCCAAGGCTAGAAGAGGCTTTGATTCGGTTTGGGTGGTGGTTGATCGGATGACAAAGTCGGCTCATTTCCTACCGGTTAAAACTACTTACGGGCTGAAGAGTATGCCAAGTTGTACATTCATGAATTGGTAAGGTTGCATGGGATTCCTTTGTCTATCATCTCGGATCGTGGTGCCCAATTCACTTCTCACTTTTGGAAGTCATTCCAAAGGGGTCTTGGTACAAAGGTAAAGCTTAGCACGGCCTTCCACCCTCAAACGGATGGCCAAGCCGAAAGAACAATTCAAACCTTGGAGGATATGCTTAGAGCTTGTGTATTGGAGTTGAAAGGTAGTTGGGATGATCATCTTCCTTTGATTGAATTTGCATACAACAATAGTTATCATTCTAGTATCGGTATGGCTCCTTTTGAGGCACTTTATGGTAGACGGTGTAGGTCACGGTTGGGTGGTTTGAAGTTGGAGAGGTGGCCTTGTTGGGTCCGGATCTGGTCATGGATGCTCTTGAGAAGGTAAGGATGATTAGGGAGAGGTTGAAAACAGCCCAAAGTCGTCAAAAGTCTTATGCCGATGTGAGGAGACGGGATCTTGAATTCAAAGTGGGTGATTGGGTTTATTTGAAAGTTTCTCCAATGAAAGGTGTGGTTCGTTTTGGTAAGAAGGGGAAATTAAGTCCTAGGTATGTCGGTCCTTATGAGATAATAAGAAGGGTTGGTAAAGTAGCCTATGAGTTGGGGTTGCCCAAGGAGATGGAATTAGTTCATCCGGTATTCCATGTATCGATGTTGAGGAAATGTGTTGGTGATCCTAACGCTATTGTACCTCTTGAGGTTGTGGGTGTTGTAGAAGATAATTGACGTATGAAGAAGTCCCGGTTCAGATCTTAGATAGACAAGTTAAAAGGTTGAGGAACAAAGAAGTGGCGTCTGTTAAGGTGCTTTGGAGAAATCAACAGGTGGAGAGTGCTACTTGGGAGGCCGAAGCGGACATGCAAAGACGTTATCCCTATCTATTCAACTCCACTCAAGCCTAAGGTATTAAATCAAGTCCTTTGTACTCCATTGAGTCTTACATTTCAGCCCCTGAATCATTAATGTGCATATATGTTTAAATTGATGAGTTATGGATGTTTTACACTAAGTTTTGAAATCTTGAAGTGATGTTTAAATAAAAATTTTGCATTCATGTTGGGGTGATATGTTCTTACTAAGTCTTGCCTTGTACGTCTCTTCCACATTCGGGGACGAATGTTCCCAAGGGGGAGATATTGAAATGACCCAAAAAGTTCTTAAAAATGTGCTTCGGAAGTTACCGGAAACTTGTTTTAGCTATATATATAAAAAAAATCCGTTTCGTTTTTCGAAAATCCGACTTCATATTCTTGTTTAGGGGTCAAATTGAGTGGGAAATGGGTTTAACCCAAATTTTAGAGCAACCGTATCAAAATCCAAATTTCCAAGTGAAGCCTTTTTTGAGGGTCTACTTTGAGGGTCATATCTCCTAGCACACAAATTATTGGGTGGCCAATAACATATCCATGGAAAGCCCTTTGAGTTAGCTACCTAACGCACTTCGTTTCACCTCATTCGGAGTTCGGACGAAGAAGTTATGCCCATTTTCGTAAAATCTGTCCGGCAGGAAAGGCAATTTCCAGTGAGCGTTTTTATGTTCACCCGCCTCATTTTTTTTTCTAAGTGTTGGACCATTTTTCCAAAGGGCATATGTTATTTCCTATATACCATTAGTTCAATTCCCATCTCTAAAACATTTCCCAAAACACCTCTCCCATACTTAGACACATTTTCTCTCAAGTTCTCTCAAGAACCCTAATCCAAAACCTTCCTCAAGATTGAAGAGACTCTTGCTCCAAGTTCCAAGCCTCCATTGAAGACACTCTCAAGACCTTCATAAAAACTCAAGGTATGTGGTGTTGAACTCATGGGTCCTTCCACCCATAGTGCCTAGACTCTATCTACTCACTAATTCATGGTTTAAGTTAAGATTCATAAATTAGTCTTGTTCTTTGTAATAATTTCCTGCACATTGAATTTTAAACATGAAAAGTGATTGTTTTGAGCATGTTGTGACTCTAGAACTTGAACCTAAATTTGGAATGGATGTGGAGATTTTCATGTGGTATTGTGGGTGTTAAAAAGGTGTTGTTGTAGGTTGTTCACTGGTTTGGCTGCATAATTACTACCCTATTTTCCATGCTCTTTGATTCCATTACATGCCTTCAAGGTGTTTGACAAAATGTCCAACTATGGAGAATTGATGAATCGATGCTTTAAAGCTTGAGTTATGAGATGTATGGAAATCCAGAGATGTGTTGATGACAAACTAAGCTTGTGTATATGTTCATTCCATACGTGAGATTGCATTAGAGCCAAATGGGAATTTCCTATATAAAGTGTTGCATGACCATGCCCGGTCCGGGGGAAAAGAACCGGACAACCATGTGAGAGGTTTATATCTCACCACCTAGGATGCTTGGGGTGTGACCAACATCAACCATGTGAGAGGTTTATATCTCACCACCTAGGATGCTTGGGGTGTGACCAACATCAACCATGTGAGGGGTTTATACCTTGCCACCAGGGTGTCCGGGTGTGAACGGCATCCCCCATCCTAAGTTGGGGTTATAGATTGGTTGGATCATGCATACACATATGATATCTACTATTAGTATAGATTTACTTAAACATGTTTTGACTTCACTTTGATCATGCATCCTCATATTGTTATTCATAATGCCTATGAAACTATTTCTTGTATTTCGATTGTGTCCTTGTCTATTGTTGTGTTGCACCCCGCATACTTAGTACATTCCAAGTACTAACGCATATTTTGCCTACATGATGTCACATGTAGGGACCGGAGCTACTCTTGATCCTTCTCTCCATTCACGTGGCTAGTACGGTGCTTATCCGAGTTGTTGGTGAGTCCTCAATGATTCGAGGGCTATGTTATTTTCCTACTCCTATGTTTTGAGACTTTAGCTTGCAATTGTATTTTGACTATGAGGGGAGCCGGTAGTATGTCATGGCCCGTCCTATCTATGTATGTAGAGGTGTGCGTTGGACAAGTATTTTGTAAATGAGCTTGACTCTTGTTCTATGATGTCATTTTGAAATGGTTTGCCCTTAGTCCCTATTTCCGTTAAATAAATGTTGAATTACTTCCGCGACCGATGAAGTGTGATGACAAGTTTGAGAGGCTTGTTTGGGGTTCCTTCGGGTTCCTCATTCGCCATGTCACATCTAGGCCCTAGGCTTGGGTCGTGACAAGCTTGGTATCAGAGCACTCGGAGTCCAACACACCGCGTTAAGTACAGTCCTAATCACGGTTGTGAAGCGCGCCACGACTATGAATGGGAGGCTACAAATCGTTTTAGGAAAGGTTTCCCTTCTTTATGTTCTATGTCGTGCTTAGAGTGCGATAAGGTGATTCCTCCCTAACGCTTGTTCTTTGGATTGCTAGATCATAATGCCAAACTTGAGGGGAAGACGGACCCGATTACCGGAAGGGCCACCCACCAAGGTGAGCTTCGTCATGCACTCACCATGCTTGCACAAGTGGTAGTTAACCAAGTGCGACAAGGAGCCCAAGCTCCTCGAACTACCACCCCGGGGGAAAGGGTGAGAGATTTCATGAGGATGAACCCTCCGGTCTTCCATGGTTCAAAGTGGATGAGGACCCGCAAGAGTTCATCGATGAGGTATGC
>NW_026019963.1:0-10454 GCF_900185275.1 Solanum verrucosum
GCGTTTTTGGGAAAATAGACCCGCGCAAAACCGCGTCACGGTGGTTTGGCTGCGTAGATATCGAATAAATACGCAGGTTCAACAAAAATATCGCATCAAACGGACGTCCGAGGATCGAGTTATGGCCGTTTGAATTTCCTTTTTCCTTTCTCATCTTATTTCTACTATTCAAAGAATGAGTAGAATGCGTTTTTTGAGAAATCGGCTCTCTCAAACCACCTCACGATAGTTTGGTTGCGTAGATATCGAAAAAATAGGCGGGTTCAAAAAAAAATCGCCTGAAACGGACGTCCGAGCCGAGTTATGGCCGTTTGAAATTTCCCAAATCCACAGCTACCTTCAATTTTTAAGACGCTGAATTTTCAGATGATCGTAACTTTTGACTCGAACGTCCGTTTGACGCAATCTTTTTTTTGGATCCTCGTATTTTTTCGAGATCTATTTGAAAAACTCATCCGCTTCAACTGAATATCTTTTTTTATTTTTTCATCATATTTCTACTATTCAAAGAATGAGTAAAAGGCGTTTTTGGGAAAATAGACCCGCGCAAACCGCGTCACGGTGGTTTGGCTGCGTAGATATCGAATAAATACGCAGGTTCAACAAAAATATCGCATCAAACGGACGTCCGAGGATCGAGTTATGGCCGTTTGAATTTCCTTTTTCCTTTCTCATCTTATTTCTACTATTCAAAGAATGAGTAGAATGCGTTTTTTGAGAAATCGGCTCTCTCAAACCACCTTACGGTAGTTTGGTTGGGTAGATATCGAAAAAATACGCGGGTTCAAAAAAAAATCGCCTGAAACGGACGTCCGAGGACCGAGTTATGGCCGTTTGAAATTTCCCAAATCCACAGCTACCTTCAATTTTTAAGACGCTGAATTTTCAGATGATCGTAACTTTTGACTCGAACGTCCGTTTGACGCAATCTTTTTTTTGGATCCTCGTATTTTTTCGAGATCTATTTGAAAAACTCATCCGCTTCAACTGAATATCTTTTTTTATTTTTTCATCATATTTCTACTATTCAAAGAATGAGTAAAAGGCGTTTTTGGGAAAATAGACCCGCGCAAACCGCGTCACGGTGGTTTGGCTGCGTAGATATCGAATAAATACGCAGGTTCAACAAAAATATCGCATCAAACGGACGTCCGAGGATCGAGTTATGGCCGTTTGAATTTCCTTTTTCCTTTCTCATCTTATTTCTACTATTCAAAGAATGAGTAGAATGCGTTTTTTGAGAAATCGGCTCTCTCAAACCACCTCACGGTAGTTTGGTTGGGTAGATATCGAAAAAATAGCGGGTTCAAAAAAAAATCGCCTGAAACGGACGTCCGAGACCGAGTTATGGCCGTTTGAAATTTCCCAAATCCACAGCTACCTTCAATTTTTAAGACGCTGAATTTTCAGATGATCGTAACTTTTGACTCGAACGTCCGTTTGACGCAATCTTTTTTTTGGATCCTCGTATTTTTTCGAGATCTATTTGAAAAACTCATCCGCTTCAACTGAATATCTTTTTTTATTTTTTCATCATATTTCTACTATTCAAAGAATGAGTAAAAGGCGTTTTTGGGAAAATAGACCCGCGCAAACCGCGTCACGGTGGTTTGGCTGCGTAGATATCGAATAAATACGCAGGTTCAACAAAAATATCGCATCAAACGGACGTCCGAGGATCGAGTTATGGCCGTTTGAATTTCCTTTTTCCTTTCTCATCTTATTTCTACTATTCAAAGAATGAGTAGAATGCGTTTTTTGAGAAATCGGCTCTCTCAAACCACCTTACGGTAGTTTGGTTGGGTAGATATCGAAAAAATACGCGGGTTCAAAAAAAAATCGCCTGAAACGGACGTCCGAGGACCGAGTTATGGCCGTTTGAAATTTCCCAAATCCACAGCTACCTTCAATTTTTAAGACGCTGAATTTTCAGATGATCGTAACTTTTGACTCGAACGTCCGTTTGACGCAATCTTTTTTTTGGATCCTCGTATTTTTTCGAGATCTATTTGAAAAACTCATCCGCTTCAACTGAATATCTTTTTTTATTTTTTCATCATATTTCTACTATTCAAAGAATGAGTAAAAGGCGTTTTTGGGAAAATAGACCCGCGCAAACCGCGTCACGGTGGTTTGGCTGCGTAGATATCGAATAAATACGCAGGTTCAACAAAAATATCGCATCAAACGGACGTCCGAGGATCGAGTTATGGCCGTTTGAATTTCCTTTTTCCTTTCTCATCTTATTTCTACTATTCAAAGAATGAGTAGAATGCGTTTTTTGAGAAATCGGCTCTCTCAAACCACCTTACGGTAGTTTGGTTGGGTAGATATCAAAAAAATACGCGGGTTCAAAAAAAAATCGCCTGAAACGGACGTCCGAGGACCGAGTTATGGCCGTTTGAAATTTCCCAAATCCACAGCTACCTTCAATTTTTAAGACGCTGAATTTTCAGATGATCGTAACTTTTGACTCGAACGTCCGTTTGACGCAATCTTTTTTTTGGATCCTCGTATTTTTTCGAGATCTATTTGAAAAACTCATCCGCTTCAACTGAATATCTTTTTTTATTTTTTCATCATATTTCTACTATTCAAAGAATGAGTAAAAGGCGTTTTTGGGAAAATAGACCCGCGCAAACCGCGTCACGGTGGTTTGGCTGCGTAGATATCGAATAAATACGCAGGTTCAACAAAAATATCGCATCAAACGGACGTCCGAGGATCGAGTTATGGCCGTTTGAATTTCCTTTTTCCTTTCTCATCTTATTTCTACTATTCAAAGAATGAGTAGAATGCGTTTTTTGAGAAATCGGCTCTCTCAAACCACCTTACGGTAGTTTGGTTGGGTAGATATCGAAAAAATACGCGGGTTCAAAAAAAGCATCGCCTGAAACGGACGTCCGAGGACCGAGTTATGGCCGTTTGAAATTTCCCAAATCCACAGCTACCTTCAATTTTTAAGACGCTGAATTTTCAGATGATCGTAACTTTTGACTCGAACGTCCGTTTGACGCAATCTTTTTTTTGGATCCTCGTATTTTTTCGAGATCTATTTGAAAAACTCATCCGCTTCAACTGAATATCTTTTTTTATTTTTTCATCATATTTCTACTATTCAAAGAATGAGTAAAAGGCGTTTTTGGGAAAATAGACCCGCGCAAACCGCGTCACGGTGGTTTGGCTGCGTAGATATCGAATAAATACGCAGGTTCAACAAAAATATCGCATCAAACGGACGTCCGAGGATCGAGTTATGGCCGTTTGAATTTCCTTTTTCCTTTCTCATCTTATTTCTACTATTCAAAGAATGAGTAGAATGCGTTTTTTGAGAAATCGGCTCTCTCAAACCACCTTACGTAGTTTGGTTGGGTAGATATCGAAAAAATACGCGGGTTCAAAAAAAAATCGCCTGAAACGGACGTCCGAGGCCGAGTTATGGCCGTTTGAAATTTCCCAAATCCACAGCTACCTTCAATTTTTAAGACGCTGAATTTTCAGATGATCGTAACTTTTGACTCGAACGTCCGTTTGACGCAATCTTTTTTTTGGATCCTCGTATTTTTTCGAGATCTATTTGAAAAACTCATCCGCTTCAACTGAATATCTTTTTTTATTTTTTCATCATATTTCTACTATTCAAAGAATGAGTAAAAGGCGTTTTTGGGAAAATAGACCCGCGCAAACCGCGTCACGGTGGTTTGGCTGCGTAGATATCGAATAAATACGCAGGTTCAACAAAAATATCGCATCAAACGGACGTCCGAGGATCGAGTTATGGCCGTTTGAATTTCCTTTTTCCTTTCTCATCTTATTTCTACTATTCAAAGAATGAGTAGAATGCGTTTTTTGAGAAATCGGCTCTCTCAAACCACCTACGGTAGTTTGGTTGGGTAGATATCGAAAAAATACGCGGGTTCAAAAAAAAATCGCCTGAAACGGACGTCCGAGGACCGAGTTATGGCCGTTTGAAATTTCCCAAATCCACAGCTACCTTCAATTTTTAAGACGCTGAATTTTCAGATGATCGTAACTTTTGACTCGAACGTCCGTTTGACGCAATCTTTTTTTTGGATCCTCGTATTTTTTCGAGATCTATTTGAAAAACTCATCCGCTTCAACTGAATATCTTTTTTTATTTTTTCATCATATTTCTACTATTCAAAGAATGAGTAAAAGGCGTTTTTGGGAAAATAGACCCGCGCAAACCGCGTCACGGTGGTTTGGCTGCGTAGATATCGAATAAATACGCAGGTTCAACAAAAATATCGCATCAAACGGACGTCCGAGGATCGAGTTATGGCCGTTTGAATTTCCTTTTTCCTTTCTCATCTTATTTCTACTATTCAAAGAATGAGTAGAATGCGTTTTTTGAGAAATCGGCTCTCTCAAACCACCTTACGGTAGTTTGGTTGGGTAGATATCAAAAAAATACGCGGGTTCAAAAAAACATCGCCTGAAACGGACGTCCGAGGACCGAGTTATGGCCGTTTGAAATTTCCCAAATCCACAGCTACCTTCAATTTTTAAGACGCTGAATTTTCAGATGATCGTAACTTTTGACTCGAACGTCCGTTTGACGCAATCTTTTTTTTGGATCCTCGTATTTTTTCGAGATCTATTTGAAAAACTCATCCGCTTCAACTGAATATCTTTTTTTATTTTTTCATCATATTTCTACTATTCAAAGAATGAGTAAAAGGCGTTTTTGGGAAAATAGACCCGCGCAAACCGCGTCACGGTGGTTTGGCTGCGTAGATATCGAATAAATACGCAGGTTCAACAAAAATATCGCATCAAACGGACGTCCGAGGATCGAGTTATGGCCGTTTGAATTTCCTTTTTCCTTTCTCATCTTATTTCTACTATTCAAAGAATGAGTAGAATGCGTTTTTTGAGAAATCGGCTCTCTCAAACCACCTTACGGTAGTTTGGTTGGGTAGATATCGAAAAAATACGCGGGTTCAAAAAAAAATCGCCTGAAACGGACGTCCGAGGACCGAGTTATGGCCGTTTGAAATTTCCCAAATCCACAGCTACCTTCAATTTTTAAGACGCTGAATTTTCAGATGATCGTAACTTTTGACTCGAACGTCCGTTTGACGCAATCTTTTTTTTGGATCCTCGTATTTTTTCGAGATCTATTTGAAAAACTCATCCGCTTCAACTGAATATCTTTTTTTATTTTTTCATCATATTTCTACTATTCAAAGAATGAGTAAAAGGCGTTTTTGGGAAAATAGACCCGCGCAAACCGCGTCACGGTGGTTTGGCTGCGTAGATATCGAATAAATACGCAGGTTCAACAAAAATATCGCATCAAACGGACGTCCGAGGATCGAGTTATGGCCGTTTGAATTTCCTTTTTCCTTTCTCATCTTATTTCTACTATTCAAAGAATGAGTAGAATGCGTTTTTTGAGAAATCGGCTCTCTCAAACCACCTTACGGTAGTTTGGTTGGGTAGATATCGAAAAAATACGCGGGTTCAAAAAAAAATCGCCTGAAACGGACGTCCGAGGACCGAGTTATGGCCGTTTGAAATTTCCCAAATCCACAGCTACCTTCAATTTTTAAGACGCTGAATTTTCAGATGATCGTAACTTTTGACTCGAACGTCCGTTTGACGCAATCTTTTTTTTGGATCCTCGTATTTTTTCGAGATCTATTTGAAAAACTCATCCGCTTCAACTGAATATCTTTTTTTATTTTTTCATCATATTTCTACTATTCAAAGAATGAGTAAAAGGCGTTTTTGGGAAAATAGACCCGCGCAAACCGCGTCACGGTGGTTTGGCTGCGTAGATATCGAATAAATACGCAGGTTCAACAAAAATATCGCATCAAACGGACGTCCGAGGATCGAGTTATGGCCGTTTGAATTTCCTTTTTCCTTTCTCATCTTATTTCTACTATTCAAAGAATGAGTAGAATGCGTTTTTTGAGAAATCGGCTCTCTCAAACCACCTCACGGTAGTTTGGTTGGGTAGATATCGAAAAAATACGCGGGTTCAAAAAAAAATCGCCTGAAACGGACGTCCGAGGACCGAGTTATGGCCGTTTGAAATTTCCCAAATCCACAGCTACCTTCAATTTTTAAGACGCTGAATTTTCAGATGATCGTAACTTTTGACTCGAACGTCCGTTTGACGCAATCTTTTTTTTGGATCCTCGTATTTTTTCGAGATCTATTTGAAAAACTCATCCGCTTCAACTGAATATCTTTTTTTATTTTTTCATCATATTTCTACTATTCAAAGAATGAGTAAAAGGCGTTTTTGGGAAAATAGACCCGCGCAAACCGCGTCACGGTGGTTTGGCTGCGTAGATATCGAATAAATACGCAGGTTCAACAAAAATATCGCATCAAACGGACGTCCGAGGATCGAGTTATGGCCGTTTGAATTTCCTTTTTCCTTTCTCATCTTATTTCTACTATTCAAAGAATGAGTAGAATGCGTTTTTTGAGAAATCGGCTCTCTCAAACCACCTTACGGTAGTTTGGTTGGGTAGATATCAAAAAAATACGCGGGTTCAAAAAAAAATCGCCTGAAACGGACGTCCGAGGACCGAGTTATGGCCGTTTGAAATTTCCCAAATCCACAGCTACCTTCAATTTTTAAGACGCTGAATTTTCAGATGATCGTAACTTTTGACTCGAACGTCCGTTTGACGCAATCTTTTTTTTGGATCCTCGTATTTTTTCGAGATCTATTTGAAAAACTCATCCGCTTCAACTGAATATCTTTTTTTATTTTTTCATCATATTTCTACTATTCAAAGAATGAGTAAAAGGCGTTTTTGGGAAAATAGACCCGCGCAAACCGCGTCACGGTGGTTTGGCTGCGTAGATATCGAATAAATACGCAGGTTCAACAAAAATATCGCATCAAACGGACGTCCGAGGATCGAGTTATGGCCGTTTGAATTTCCTTTTTCCTTTCTCATCTTATTTCTACTATTCAAAGAATGAGTAGAATGCGTTTTTTGAGAAATCGGCTCTCTCAAACCACCTTACGGTAGTTTGGTTGGGTAGATATCGAAAAAATAGCGGGTTCAAAAAAAAATCGCCTGAAACGGACGTCCGAGGACCGAGTTATGGCCGTTTGAAATTTCCCAAATCCACAGCTACCTTCAATTTTTAAGACGCTGAATTTTCAGATGATCGTAACTTTTGACTCGAACGTCCGTTTGACGCAATCTTTTTTTTGGATCCTCGTATTTTTTCGAGATCTATTTGAAAAACTCATCCGCTTCAACTGAATATCTTTTTTTATTTTTTCATCATATTTCTACTATTCAAAGAATGAGTAAAAGGCGTTTTTGGGAAAATAGACCCGCGCAAACCGCGTCACGGTGGTTTGGCTGCGTAGATATCGAATAAATACGCAGGTTCAACAAAAATATCGCATCAAACGGACGTCCGAGGATCGAGTTATGGCCGTTTGAATTTCCTTTTTCCTTTCTCATCTTATTTCTACTATTCAAAGAATGAGTAGAATGCGTTTTTTGAGAAATCGGCTCTCTCAAACCACCTTACGGTAGTTTGGTTGGGTAGATATCAAAAAAATACGCGGGTTCAAAAAAAACATCGCCTGAAACGGACGTCCGAGGACCGAGTTATGGCCGTTTGAAATTTCCCAAATCCACAGCTACCTTCAATTTTTAAGACGCTGAATTTTCAGATGATCGTAACTTTTGACTCGAACGTCCGTTTGACGCAATCTTTTTTTTGGATCCTCGTATTTTTTCGAGATCTATTTGAAAAACTCATCCGCTTCAACTGAATATCTTTTTTTATTTTTTCATCATATTTCTACTATTCAAAGAATGAGTAAAAGGCGTTTTTGGGAAAATAGACCCGCGCAAACCGCGTCACGGTGGTTTGGCTGCGTAGATATCGAATAAATACGCAGGTTCAACAAAAATATCGCATCAAACGGACGTCCGAGGATCGAGTTATGGCCGTTTGAATTTCCTTTTTCCTTTCTCATCTTATTTCTACTATTCAAAGAATGAGTAGAATGCGTTTTTTGAGAAATCGGCTCTCTCAAACCACCTTACGGTAGTTTGGTTGGGTAGATATCGAAAAAATAGCGGGTTCAAAAAAAAATCGCCTGAAACGGACGTCCGAGGACCGAGTTATGGCCGTTTGAAATTTCCCAAATCCACAGCTACCTTCAATTTTTAAGACGCTGAATTTTCAGATGATCGTAACTTTTGACTCGAACGTCCGTTTGACGCAATCTTTTTTTTGGATCCTCGTATTTTTTCGAGATCTATTTGAAAAACTCATCCGCTTCAACTGAATATCTTTTTTTATTTTTTCATCATATTTCTACTATTCAAAGAATGAGTAAAAGGCGTTTTTGGGAAAATAGACCCGCGCAAACCGCGTCACGGTGGTTTGGCTGCGTAGATATCGAATAAATACGCAGGTTCAACAAAAATATCGCATCAAACGGACGTCCGAGGATCGAGTTATGGCCGTTTGAATTTCCTTTTTCCTTTCTCATCTTATTTCTACTATTCAAAGAATGAGTAGAATGCGTTTTTTGAGAAATCGGCTCTCTCAAACCACCTTACGGTAGTTTGGTTGGGTAGATATCGAAAAAATACGCGGGTTCAAAAAAAAATCGCCTGAAACGGACGTCCGAGGACCGAGTTATGGCCGTTTGAAATTTCCCAAATCCACAGCTACCTTCAATTTTTAAGACGCTGAATTTTCAGATGATCGTAACTTTTGACTCGAACGTCCGTTTGACGCAATCTTTTTTTTGGATCCTCGTATTTTTTCGAGATCTATTTGAAAAACTCATCCGCTTCAACTGAATATCTTTTTTTATTTTTTCATCATATTTCTACTATTCAAAGAATGAGTAAAAGGCGTTTTTGGGAAAATAGACCCGCGCAAACCGCGTCACGGTGGTTTGGCTGCGTAGATATCGAATAAATACGCAGGTTCAACAAAAATATCGCATCAAACGGACGTCCGAGGATCGAGTTATGGCCGTTTGAATTTCCTTTTTCCTTTCTCATCTTATTTCTACTATTCAAAGAATGAGTAGAATGCGTTTTTTGAGAAATCGGCTCTCTCAAACCACCTCACGATAGTTTGGTTGCGTAGATATCGAAAAAATAGGCGGGTTCAAAAAGAAAATCGCCTGAAACGGACGTCCGAAGCCCGAGTTATGGCCGTTTGAAATTTCCCAAATCCACAGCTACCTTCAATTTTTAAGACGCTGAATTTTCAGATGATCGTAACTTTTGACTCGAACGTCCGTTTGACGCAATCTTTTTTTTGGATCCTCGTATTTTTTCGAGATCTATTTGAAAAACTCATCCGCTTCAACTGAATATCTTTTTTTATTTTTTCATCATATTTCTACTATTCAAAGAATGAGTAAAAGGCGTTTTTGGGAAAATAGACCCGCGCAAACCGCGTCACGGTGGTTTGGCTGCGTAGATATCGAATAAATACGCAGGTTCAACAAAAATATCGCATCAAACGGACGTCCGAGGATCCAGTTATGGCCGTTTGAATTTCCTTTTTCCTTTCTCATCTTATTTCTACTATTCAAAGAATGAGTAGAATGCGTTTTTTGAGAAATCGGCTCTCTCAAACCACCTTACGGTAGTTTGGTTGGGTAGATATCAAAAAATACGCGGGTTCAAAAAAACATCGCCTGAAACGGACGTCCGAGGACCGAGTTATGGCCGTTTGAAATTTCCCAAATCCACAGCTACCTTCAATTTTTAAGACGCTGAATTTTCAGATGATCGTAACTTTTGACTCGAACGTCCGTTTGACGCAATCTTTTTTTTGGATCCTCGTATTTTTTCGAGATCTATTTGAAAAACTCATCCGCTTCAACTGAATATCTTTTTTTATTTTTTCATCATATTTCTACTATTCAAAGAATGAGTAAAAGGCGTTTTTGGGAAAATAGACCCGCGCAAACCGCGTCACGGTGGTTTGGCTGCGTAGATATCGAATAAATACGCAGGTTCAACAAAAATATCGCATCAAACGGACGTCCGAGGATCGAGTTATGGCCGTTTGAATTTCCTTTTTCCTTTCTCATCTTATTTCTACTATTCAAAGAATGAGTAGAATGCGTTTTTTGAGAAATCGGCTCTCTCAAACCACCTTACGGTAGTTTGGTTGGGTAGATATCGAAAAAATACGCGGGTTCAAAAAAAAATCGCCTGAAACGGACGTCCGAGGACCGAGTTATGGCCGTTTGAAATTTCCCAAATCCACAGCTACCTTCAATTTTTAAGACGCTGAATTTTCAGATGATCGTAACTTTTGACTCGAACGTCCGTTTGACGCAATCTTTTTTTTGGATCCTCGTATTTTTTCGAGATCTATTTGAAAAACTCATCCGCTTCAACTGAATATCTTTTTTTATTTTTTCATCATATTTCTACTATTCAAAGAATGAGTAAAAG